>NC_009321.2:1156646-1164492 GCF_000002845.2 Leishmania braziliensis MHOM/BR/75/M2904
CCGCTGAAAATGACAAAAGGACATGATAAACATGTATGGGGATCCATGCCTTGAGTTTCAGGCGAGGATGGCGCATTGGTGTACAGTGAGGAGGACTGGTTCTCCACAAGTTTTTCGGCAAAGGGAGGAGGTGATACCGCGCACCTCAAGCACTGAGTCACCAGTGCCGTCACCGCTCAGGCTCGACAAGGCAAGATTGCCTGACGTGAAGGAGCGTAACAGCTTCGCCGGCCCCACTCTGAGCGAGGAAGAAAATGCAGTGGGAAAGGATGCAGAAGTTCACTGTCTCATATCTGCGTACCTGCAAGGATGGTGGCGAGAGAAGCGAGCCATCGATATCCTCACGGCGACAGCCACGCATCGTTGTTATTTCGAGTGTCACGGTGTTTCACCCGCGAGTACCTCTGACTGAAACCACCAGGTTGCTTGCCCTCCTGTGGCCGTCGACGGCCCTCACCGCGGAGTTTGGCCGGTACTACCGACTCTACGCCTCACATCCCCATTGGCCCGTCAATAATGACCAGCAGTGGTCTTTTTCGGAGGTGCTGCAGCCATGTCGATTCACGAATATGTTTGGTCTGTGCGTGCACCATCGCGAGGGGACGTGTCACAGGGAGGCCGAACACCCCAGTAACACCACCATCTCTATGTCTAAGGCGCACTATCAGCTCAAACAGGGCAGGCGAAGGCAATTTCGTGGCCGCTGGTCGACCCTGTACTACCGTGACGCGGCTGGCGAGCAGCTGCAAATGAGATGCGCAGTCGCTATGATACCTCTACCGTACCTACGCAGGATGGCTCCGATCACGGCAGAGGTGGAGCCAAGGGCGGTCGCCTTGCTTTGCGCATCGGAATCGTCCACATACGCAGGTGCTGTGGAGCTACGTTACCTTTGGTGAAAAGGTCGGCCCCCCCCCCCCCCCCCGAGTCCTTCTCCTTCATTTTCAGTCTCACGACTCTCTCTTGCACACCTCATATGCGCGCGTGTATGTGTGTGTGCGTGTGTGGGTGTTTATGTATGTACTTCCTTTACGGAGTCCCACTCGGCCCTCTTGCTTTCGTTGCCTTTTACTTTCACCTTTTGCCATGCTTGCCTCACCTACTTCCTCGCCCTCCCTCATTGCGCATGTGCCACACAAACACATACATGCCCGAGTATTTATTTGGGACTTGCTGTCTGTCTCTGCATCTACACAATATTTCCTCTGACATGTATTGAATCGTCTGGCGAGATGTATGCACATCCACACATACCCGCACAGTCAACTGCTAGGTCTGCAGTCCTAGCGCCTTTTCCTTTGAAGACGAAGACCTGCAGCCCCATTTTGGCTTATCCGCTGCGTTTTACTCCCAAGGTGCACTGCCCTCAGGGGCTAAGTCACAGAACAACCTTCCTCTTTCTTTGCATCCCCCGTAGCTGTGGATGTTGCTGGCCAACTAACTTTACACAGCCCCCTTTACTGGCTCATATGGTCTCCATCATGTTCTCTCCTCCTCCCACTCGCTCTCACGTTCTCTTCGTCCGTCTCTTACATAACCGTCACTCGCGTCTTTTGGGGTCGTTCCTGATGCTGCTGCTGCGATAGCTCTTCGACTCGTTCCCCGTTCTCAGTTCATCTTCGAGCTACCCACCTTTCCCTACCCAACCCCTAACGCAACACAACCATGGCCAAGGGTAAGCGCTCCGCTGACGCCAAGGGCAGCCAGAAGCGTCAGAAGAAGGTCCTGCGCGACAACATCCGCGGCATCACGCGCGGCTGCGTCCGCCGCATGGCGCGCCGCGGTGGCGTGAAGCGCATCTCGGGCGACCTCTACGAGGAGGTGCGCCGCGTGCTGAAGGCCTACGTGGAGGACATTGTGCGCTGCAGCACGGCCTACACCGAGTACGCGCGCAAGAAGACAGTCACGGCGGTCGATGTCGTAAACGCGCTGCGCAAGCGCGGCCACATCCTGTACGGCTACGCGTAAGTCAATCGTCACACCGTAGCTTTTGCTGAGCGCGTCTGCAACACACCCAATTATAGACTTCTTGTTTCTTTTTCCGCATCCTCCTCCCCTACTTCCCTTCCTCTCCGGCCTACCCTGCCGTGCCTCTTCTTTCTCCCACTCCCCCGCTTCAGCACCTCATCTCACCCCACAACAGGCGTCCTAGGTAAATATGCGTCCCTCTGTGAGCGTATTGGTATGAAGCTGTCAGAGACAGAAAGTAAAGTCAAATGCACGAAAGAGAGATGAAAAGTTCCACGAGCAACGATACGGATGGAGAGCCACAGGAAAAAGGACTGCAGACAGACCTAAAAGAATGTGCTCACCTCGACAGTGGCAACTGATGGTTATGGGCACTTGGACCCACCCACAAGCCCTTTCTTAGCCTTTGCCTGTGTGTACACCCTCATCTTTCATGCAAATGAATAAAGGCGGAGTTTCGTACGCTCAGATGCTGCCTGCATCTTTTAGAAATACAGAGCCTGTTTCTCTCCCACATTCTCCTTCGTCTCACCTCCTCTCCCTTCCCCGAAGAGGGCCATGTATACATGACGGCTCCGCCGCACAACAGGCTTTAACCCTCCCGCACGCACGAATCCAGACAGCAAGATATGCTTGCTTCCTACCTCACAGCTATAGCAACCCCTGTGTGGTGCGCCTCGGCTACTGCTTCCCGAAGCACGTCTGTCGTATGCGCGCCGCATGGCAGCTCGCCGTTGGCTCGTCCGCGCTGTGCTTGCGTCACCCACGCTTAATTTACACTTCCTACACGTTGGCGGCTGCAGATGACTGGGAAGCTTCCAGCGTTGACAAGACTTTCCATCCACGGGATGCAACAGTGTGAGCTTTCCTTGCACACACTGGCCTGTGCTCGTCATTTGGAAAGCCTCTCGTTTGTCGGCGCACAGGTAGAGCAGCTTACGTGCTTCGGGCTCTGCCGAGCCCTCGTCGACGTGAGCTTTGTGCACTGTCACGATTTACGCAGTCTCGCTCCACTGGCGGGAGCTGCACCATTGAGATTCATTTCTGTTGTAAGCAGTGATGTGGAGAGTCTTGACGGGCTTGCCGACTGTCCGAACCTGGAAGAGGTGCGATTCACGGAGTGCGAAAGGCTGAGCAGTTTGGCACCACGTGCAGGAGCACCGCGGCTGCAGACGCTCTCCGCCACACAGTGCGTGGTGCGCAACATTGATGGGCTGTGCACGTATCCACACTTGGAAAGTGTGGATTTCAGCTGGTGCGCTCAGCTCCTGAGCCCTTGCATCGCTGTCAGGGTCACCATGCCTGCGGAGCATCAACGCAGCGTGGAGCGGCGTTCAGTTGATTCAGGGACTGAACTTATGCGCGTGCCTCGAGAAGGTCAACTTCACGGAGCTGAAGCAACTACGGAGCCTCACGCCATTGGCCGGAGCTCTACAGTTGAGAGTGATCAGTGCTATGCTGACCGGCACGGAAACCCTCGACGGCCTCAAGAGATGCCTGCACCTCGAGAGCGTCAACTTGACCGATTCGCGCAGACTGACGAGTCTCGCACCGCTAGCTGGTGCTCCACGATTGCGGACTCTCAACGTTCGCGGGTGCCCTCTGAACTGCATCGATGGGCTTGGCACTTGTCCTGAGCTCGAAAATGTGAGCTTCCGATGCGCGAAGGAGCTGATGAGTCTCGTGCCGCTGGCTGGCGCGCCACAGCTGAGGGTCGTCGATGCTTCCTGGACAGGCGTGCGGAGTGTCGACGGACTCGAACGGTGTCTGCAGCTAGAGTGTGTTGACTTCACCGGCTGTCATGAGCTGGCGAGTCTGGCGCCTCTCTCTGGTGCACCGCAGTTACGAAAGATTGAAGCAAATCACAGCGCGGTACGGCACTTGGATGACGTCCATATATCGGCCCAAGTCCATCTTAACTACGTGTGGGTTAAGCTGTCGCGTCATCGCAAAAAGTCGGCAAAGCGGGCTCACGGCGATGGAGAGATGACGGGTGGTGGGAGCAACCCCTAGAAGATGGCGCCAAAGGAGGTGTCACCAGAGACGCGTGAATGCCAGTGGATTTTGATGGAGCCCTGTGGAGAAGGGGGGGCGACATTTTCAGTCTTTGAAGTGAGAAGCGCCGTTTGTCTAATGAGGTGCGTCTTGTGAGACGCATCTCACTCCGTTCCTAATGCTAAATTATCGTTTCTCTTTGCCTTGCCCACTCTTTCTGGCAGCTAGGAGAGTAATATGTCTTGTCTCTCCCTTGCGTGCCTAACGCCCGCTCACTCTGAGTTCGGCTTTTTGTGTGTCTGTTTTGCCGTCATCTCGCGGCGCTCGTTAACTTATCCCACTATGGACGCACGCGCGACCTTCTCGTGATCTACCTCTGCCTTCTCGTTGCCCATGAGTCCATGACGCTCCTGCGAAAGCCCACTGTCCGTTTTCCTGTGCTGCCTTGTGTAAGGTGTGGCTACTGTTTCGCGACACGTTGACGTGTGCTGCGGTGTGGGCTGTGACTCTGAACGGAGAGCTGTTGACTCATAGAAGGCCAATCGCTTGTGCGCCACGCTTTCCCTTCCCCCGCATTTGTGATGCCTTGGGACGTCCAAAGACCCTCGTGTTGTGTATGGGGCTCTACAGACAGGGCACCGTTGTCTTTTCAACGGGTGGATATCCCTGCTGTGTACTGCAAGGGTGAAGGCGCCCAGGTCCACAATTTGGCTTATTCGTTTTCTTCCACCCGATTTCGTGTTCTGTTACTCTTTTACGCTACCCTGTGCCTGTGGCTCTACGGTCGTTTTCAGTCCTTAACCTGGTGCGAACTACTGCACTGTCTTTTACCCCGTTGTTCTCTGCTTTCCACCCGATTCTGTATCATGTCTCGTTGTTTCCAAGAGTGGTCTTTATCGCCAGCTCGCCTGTGCAGTTCTGCGGCTTTCCCGCTTCTTCAGGAGTCAGACAGCCAAGGTGCGCATCCATCCACCTGCATGGGAAAGGACGGCCTGTGTTGAATTGGCCCAGAACATGCCCTGTAGTGTTCTGACCAAGGAGAGTCTCGTCAGCGTGGCCGAATCACTCTCCGCACGGTTTTTCTACCTCTGAGCGGATGGTGGGCCGCGGATGTGCTCCTGTCAGCAACGATGGCTGTGTAACAAGGGTGCCCTTGCCGCACCCAGCCGTTGTGTTTCCCGCAGGGTCGCGATAGTTCGCCATTTATTCTCCGTCGGAACGACAGGCATTTCTCATCCGCGGTGGTGCGCCCCCCAAAAAGAAAAGCATTTTCATTTTTTAAACTCATACCAACGATTTGAGTGGTGGATTTACTTATTTTCGGAGCTGCTGATTTTTTGTTTTCTTTCGTTATGCCGTCGACAAGTGTGTGATTCTCCCAGTCGACATACCTCTTTTGGGTCTCTGCGCACCTACTTAACCATTTCTAAACGGTGCTTGTTGCTCTCTTTCTCCCCAAGAAAGAGGCGTGCACACCAGCGTGACACGAGGTGGAGGCTGTTTTCGCTTGACGCATGGCGGGTACGGTTCTGCAAACGCCTTCACCTCCTTTGCTGTTCCCCGTGAAACGAGTATCGTTTTTCTTTCTTTGCATTCTCCTCACACCTACTTGACTAGGCTTGTGCGTGATTGTGTGTCGCGTTGGGCCTTCGACGAGCTTTCCTAAATGGTGGTGAAGTTCTGCACCTATTCTGAGTAACCGTGAGGGTTACTCTAGTCGAGAAACCCCTCGAGCATATGAGTTGAGCGTCTTTGATGGCGTCTCTGCTAGGAGTGAGACAAACCGCCCCACGAGGACCTTGTGCGTTGCCCGCATGGTTGTGCGAGATCGTCGGTAGCGTATTGGAGCGTGTACTACCCTATGCAAACCACTCTCTACCTTTGTGCGTGCTTCGTTATCTCTCTCCACCCATGGTCTGCCACTCTCTGCGCACTCCCAAACTCTTCGTGTGTCACGCTCCATAAAAAATGCTACTCTTCCCGTGAGCGCTTATGTGAACATGGGTGATAGCCGTCTTGCCCTTTTCGAGCTCCTTGCCACACGCCACACCTTCTTCAGTGGGACGATCGCCGCGAAGATGTATGCTGTAGCGCGAAGACTTCGAGAAAGTCACTAGCGACGGACTCTAGTGGACTGATCGGCGCTCAAAGGCAGTCGAAACACCCGCACCTCCTCCTCGCCAGGGAAAAGCACGATGCTGTGGCGGGGATGCAGAGGTTTGCCAAAGCCCAGGTGTATCACACTTTGCCTTTCCTGTTCCGAAAGACGCGAGTGTGCGCGGGGGTAGCTCTGAATCTTCATGTTCACCACCTGCACGAACTTGGCAGCAACGTCTGTAAGACGCGAATCTGCCGCAATCGTTGTCGTCGAACCGCCTTCTTCGTCCCCTCGACTCATTGGATACCGGCAGCACAGCTTCTGTTGGGTGAACAAGTGTGCACCGTGCGCCGCAGGCTTTGCGCTCACGGGAAGTCGGCCATCCTCGCCTCGCCAGCTGGTCCTTGGACACAGGCCTGCGCTTAGCTTATTTGCACCGTTCCACGGTGCTGCTGAGCCCGTTGACTGTTTTGCAAGTCGCGAAGGAGAAACCGTGCGTACAGCACCCATCGACACCTGTTCACACACGCCGGTTTGTGGCAAAAATAGTGCCGCCTATCAGTGCTGCGTGCGAATCGCATGACACGCTAACCACCTGCCCTGTTCCGCTGCGCAGGAACTTGCCGGCAGCTGATGGTCAATACCGAGGCTGTACAGGTCATCTCCAGTTTACCTCTGTACCCTATTTCCTTGTGCCTGCAGTGCCTCTCACCACCGCCTGCCTGCAGAGTCCTCGTGTCATCGACGCTGCGATGCAGTAACACTGGCGTAGGGTGCACGGGTTAGGGTTAGGGTTAGGGTTAGGGTTAGGGTTAGGGTTAGGGTTAGGGTTAGGGTTAGGGTTAGGGTTAGGGTTAGGGTTAGGGTTAGGGTTAGGGTTAGGGTTAGGGTTAGGGTTAGGGTTAGGGTTAGGGTTAGGGTTAGGGTTAGGGTTAGGGTTAGGGTTAGGGTTAGGGTTAGGGTTAGGGTTAGGGTTAGGGTTAGGGTTAGGGTTAGGGTTAGGGTTAGGGTTAGGGTTAGGGTTAGGGTTAGGGTTAGGGTTAGGGTTAGGGTTAGGGTTAGGGTTAGGGTTAGGGTTAGGGTTAGGGTTAGGGTTAGGGTTAGGGTTAGGGTTAGGGTTAGGGTTAGGGTTAGGGTTAGGGTTAGGGTTAGGGTTAGGGTTAGGGTTAGGGTTAGGGTTAGGGTTAGGGTTAGGGTTAGGGTTAGGGTTAGGGTTAGGGTTAGGGTTAGGGTTAGGGTTAGGGTTAGGGTTAGGCTTCGGGTACCGTGTTAGATATGCACATACACACCAGCATAGGATTAAGAACAAAATGAAGGGTAGATTTGGACAGAGCCAGTAATTTTCCGTTTCTGTTGAGAGGAGGGGAGAGCTCAATGGTAGTCATTCTCCCACCACAGCTGTGGTGGAGAGCGCAATGCACACATACACACATATCTGCGCCCGCGTACATCGCTCTATGTGCACACGGATCCTCTCTTCCCTCCTCTTCTTTGCGCCTTACCTCCTCATCGCTTTACCTCGCTCGCTCGCTCTATTACCCACTGGCGCGTGCACACGATCGTGCCAAAGCTCCAGCTACCGATAAGGAACACAGAAAACGGTGGCGACAGACGCATCACCTCTCGGTGCGGTGCATCTCAACTTCTGTGGGTGCCCCTCCCTCTCCTCCTCTTCACATGTACAGCCCAGAGCTGGAGTGGCTGCTGGGGAATCCAGCGGTGGTGCAGCAGAGGAAAGAGTAGACGGCGTCTGCAGTGAGTGGCTGCAGCGCCCTAGCGGACACA
>NC_009321.2:1164592-1175128 GCF_000002845.2 Leishmania braziliensis MHOM/BR/75/M2904
CCGAGACTGCTGGAGAGTCCGTGCTGCCCACGGACCGCTACAAATGAGGCCCGCCACCCCCGTCTCCATATCCCTAGCGGCTGCATGCCGCTATTGGCGCAGCTTGCCTGCCACTCCTTCGTGCCTTTCACCGCGTGCGTCATATGGCGCGCGGCTGAGAAGTCCGCCTCCTTGACACATCCGTGGGCATCCCCCGAGCGATTCTCTCGGCCTCGCCCTGCCCCTGCGCATCCCGTCCACCATGATGCGCACCCCCTCAGGCAACCCCGGCCATATCAGTAGGCAGTGAGTGCCAGGTTGGGATACGCTCGAGTTGCGCTGACACTCTGCCCGTCATGCAAATGGTGCCACTGCCGCAGGTTGCTCCGACACAGCGCCATCCAGGACCCAACAGCGGACATTAGTACCGATACATCGCACCGACCTGCGCAATGTTCTGTGGGTCCTTGATCCTGCCACCGCCAGAGGTGCTTCGGCGCATTGGCAACGATACAGAGGGAGGGGGGCTGCCTGGCTTCTTCACACAGTGCGGGGAACTGGGGTCTGATGCTCTGCTGAGGTGTGCCACGTCATTGGGGATGCGTGGTAGAGCAGATTCCCGCCTGATGCTCGTATTCGAAATGACGTGTTTAGCAAACGCGACAGCTCTGCCTCACCACCCCCTCTTTCATATCGAAACACCTTTGACTGTCGCATGTTGTTGTTCAGCTTGCCAGCATGTACAGCCCGCTTCGAGCTGCTTGTGCCACTCTTCCCCATTTTCCTGCCTCTTTCGTTATCGTCCACATTCACATCCCTGAGCTCATCACCGCTTGTGTCCGAATCTATACATCCGCCCAGCAGGCGGCGATTTCAAGGCACTTCTTTTGTCTCTCTTTACGTCACCGGCTGCCGTGGTGACCAACCATGCAACGTGCGACGGACGAGCCGCAGCTGTAGCGTGCATGAGCGATGTCTCCCCGGGCAATGCTGCGACGAGTTTAGAGCCCACCCACGAAACGCCCGTGCCACCGCTGGATTGACGGTCTTCTCGATTTGAGCGAGCGAAGTGCGGGGCTCTCACTGATCTGTCTGATAGCCTCATCGAAGAGAAGTCCGCTTAGCTCTGTCGCTATGTGGGCTTCACGTGCGCGTCACATTTTCTCTCTGGGGCCCCCTGTCCTGGAAACGATGGTTGTTGGTGCGGCTCCTTCGCTATTACTGTTGCGCACCCCCAACAGGGACTCCACAATGATGCAGCAGTGCGTGGTGGGTCTGTGCCTGGGTACCCACTGGAGTACTGGGGGCGGGCTCTGCGTATCATGTCCGCGCTTGCTTCCTGGAGATGCTGCTCTTCAACAGCGTTCTTCCGCACACTGAGTGTGCGTAGGGTGTGGTCCTCTTCGGTTCTTCGAACGGCTGTGCTCTCACCGAGGGAGGCGTGCTGCCGCTTCTGTTCCCGTGGGTGCTATGCCTGGTTCTGTTTCATGGACGACGCCCCCTCTGTTTTCCGATCTGTGCGGTGGGCAGCAGTAATGTGTACGAGACGCAGTATGTTTGTCGCACAGCCGAGTTGCCTCGCCTGCTGCCACGCCAAGTCTGCTACCTCTCTCCGACCTGCAGCCGCGTCCTCTCTGTCCGTCTCTCTTTGTGCCACACGAAAAGTGCGATCTGAAGGCGGGATGGACGCTTGTTTTCTTTCGCCGTTGCATCGGCGACTGCTGTTGCTGTGACTGTGAGGGAATCGGATGAGATGCAACAGCGAAGCCTGCAGAGAGAGAAGCACCACCGTCGGCCCACTCTTGGCACACATTGCTGAAGTTCTCCTTCTGCTTGCACTCGCCGCTCGCTCGTTGCTCCGTCTTCTGGCCCTATCACCAACATCCTTTTCGTCGTTTGCCCTGCCTCGGTGCTCGTCTCTGTCGTTCGACTTCCCCCACGATTCGCGTTTCTCGAAACTCCTGCATCGTCATCCCCCTATTGACCTGACAGTAGGGAGGGTGCCTTTTTTCACTGCACGTTGGGAGGTGATCCACAATGACCTCATGACATACGAGAGGTACCGGCGCACCGACACTCAGCCACACCACCTTCTTGGCGCCTTGACAGCCGACACCCTTGCCCAAATGCTGGGTTGTGCCCGGGCAGTCGCACTGTTTGGAGTCGCCTACAGTGTGTCCGCCTACTGTGCGTTTGTACGCCGAGGTGACCGCAGGCGCCGTGAGCGGCGGGAGTCTGCCGTCCACAACGCTGGCGAGGCCCGGTTACCCTTGAGCTGCGGAGCATCTTGCCAAACGCGTCGGACGGTGGAGCGCGCGAGTCGGCGATTGCCACTACACGGCAGCCCCTAACACCTGTAGCGCAGAGTATTTTCTGGGTCCACCGCTACGCAGCGGCAGCGTCGCGCACTGCGGCGAGCGCCACACTTCCACTTTGGTCTTTGAAGCCGCCGGAGGGCATCTCGACTCAGAGAATCGAGCCCTCTTCTCCACCGCAGGTCCCGCTACGCCGCGGAAGCTGTGTGACCTTTGTGCTGGCGTCTGCGGGCTCCCCACGCTCCACTTCATCGGCACTCCTCCACCCCGACTTAGCGTGACCATGGCGCGCCCTCGCTTTGAGGTGCTAATCATACTGGACCCCGCGGCTGCTTGCCACCCTAGGCAGCCCTCTCTGCAACTTCGGGGTTCGGCGTTTGCCGCTTGCTGTGCGGCGTCGAGTTCCCGTGCTGCGCGGATTTGCACAGTCTAGTGGCGCTGGCAGGTGCGCCCCCCTTGTGCACGACCATTGTCACCGACGGCGCAGTGGATGGCATCGGCAGCAGTGATGAGTGCACACTGCTTGAGGCTGTTGGCGGCCTCGGTGCGTGTCAGCAGCTCGAGGCGGTATAGTTTTGGCGGTGCACCGCTCTCCCGAATGTCGCTCCGCTTGCTCCGTGCACGTAGCGCTGCGTCACGGCGGTAGTACACTGCGCAGTGCGCAGCATTCAAAATCTCGGTGAGTGTGGGGAGCTGGCGGACGTGCCACCCTCAATCGGTGCACCGCGCGGCGAAGACTAGCACAACCGGCAGGCGACCAGCAGCTACAGAGCCCTATTGAAAAGCATAGCTGCATCGACAGCATTGACGGGCTTGGCAAGTGTGCGCTGCCGGAACGCGCGAATGTGAGCCAGTGCTGAGGACCACGTAGTCCTATACCCCACGGGTGGGCGCCTTCAGAGTCATGACGATGAACCCCATCGAGGGTGGGATGAACAGCATTCATTCCCAGCGCACATGAGCTGCGCTGGAAAGCATGAATATCTCCTCCTGCCTGCGACTACGCAGCTTTTCACGTCTAGCCGCCGCATATTGGTTGACATGTGTGATGGCACAGAGGAGCCGCACTGTTGCCAATGCCTCCTCCTGTCGCACCGTCACTTCCTCCCCCTCCTCGTGCGGCTGGTGAGCGGTATGTTTCAGCAAGAAAGGTGAAGTGTGTAGGACGATAGCCCTGTTGCGTGCATGTTGTTCCGTCCCCAGGCCGTATTGCTGCATGTTGTGCCGCGTTTCCGCCGAGCTCCCCCGAGGAAAAGGGCAGCTGCGCTAAAACGGAGCGCGGGAGCTGCTTGAGGATCGCTGCGGCAGCTGGGCCACTTGCGCCGTTGGTGAAGCACAGTCTTTCTGTCTCATCTCCAGCGGCGTTCCCGTGCTCCACACCCAAGGGGTCCTCCCGATGCCGCGGGATTGCGTCAAGGGTGTCGTCTGCTTCGCCCATCAGACGAAGGCACTGCATCCGCTTTTCCGTCTGCACGCCCCGTGTGGCTTACAACGTACTGCGTTGCTGTCTGAGCGCCAGGGAGTGTGCCGCCCTCAACTGTATCGGCACACGGGATTGGGCGCTGAGCGGTGTGTCGCTTATGACACCCTGCTTGCGTGGTGGACGAGTGACGATGCTGTCTCCGCTGCTCGCTGAGCGCTACAACTCGACCCCCTTGTCCTTTCTTGCGCGATGGGGGGGACGCCTGCATCGCTTTGCAATAGGGCGTAGACGACAAACGTGCTGACCCCGTTTCCCCCTTTTCACGGAGCCGACGTGCCTCAACTCTCGTCGAGGCTCTTTTCATGCTTCACCTCACTGGCTGGAAAATGGATGACGCGAATGTGCCGTGGTGTGGCGTCCCCCAATGCGCTTCGCGCGCTTTCTGCTGCAAGCACTGTGTGTGTGTGTGTATACCGGGAAACTGCACTGAGTGACCAAGGGCCAAGAGGAATCTAGCCGACTAGGCTCCCTGTCGTGAACGGGACTATGATGCAGAGTGGCCCTTCGCTCTTCTTTGTTGTCCTCCCCTCACCTCTCTCGTCTTCTTTCCCAGTCACCAGCGCCGTTCCTCACTGCATCACACTGCAGCGCCCATGCTCGACGCCCTCAGCCTTCTTGAGGAGATTCAGGGCAGCTGTGTAGGAGGTGAGTGGAAGCTCGAGCGCCAACGTAACCCTCGCCGAGTGCTGACAGCCATTGGTGGTGACCCTTTGGCACAGGCGATCCGTTTGGCGAGCAGCCAAGCGCACTCCACCGTGTGGGCGGTGTTCCCGGCGGCGTGTGTGTTGGCGGAGGCCAATTTCAAGGCAAGCAGAGGTACGTGTTTGGACATGCACTGCTCATCCAACAAGCATCGGCACACGTTAAGGCACGACACATCTGAGCCAGCCTCTGTGCCGAGTGCGTTGTGCATTGCATGGTGGCTGAGGAAGTGTGGTCTGCCCTGGTAAATTAGTAGCGGTCCTGCATTGTGTGGTGCTATACGCGCCTTGCCGGATCTGCGATCAAGACTGCTGCTGATATCCCTGACACAGCAGTCGCCAGGCTGCGCTGCAGCACGCAGTGCTTCTGACGCGGACGCTGATGTCGCTGCCGATCGCGACGAATGTGACTATGACGGTGGCATCTCCCCCCTCCCCCAAAAGTGTGTGCTGTTCGGCCAGCTTGACGACACTGCGGTCAGCCGTGAGCTCCAGCTTTGGCGGAGGGTATATCCCACCGGGCTGCCCCATTTCCGTGTGCTACGTTTTCATGGCTTCACCGCTGACGCCCTCTCAGCGATGCCACGATTGCCGCGCATGGCGAATCTTTCGATCAGTGGCTTGCACTGAGTGTCTCTCAATACGTGCGACTTCGCGGCCACCGGCAATGAATTCGTGACAGTCGCCAGCATCGACATGTGCCACACCCCAACATGTGTGCTCTGCTCACTGTGCACAAGCCCCCCATTCCCGGGCACGGCTCACAGGGGCATCTTCACTGAGAGAGACCTGCGCTGCGAAGAGTGCTGTGCGACGTGTCGAGCAGCCAGAAGGGTGCTCCCAGCTGGACAGTATTGATGCTTCCAGCAATCCTCTCCTGGCTAGTAGTGTGTCCCTCACAGAGTGGGGGTTTCTAACACGGTTCGGCGCGACTGCCTGGCCCGTAGGTAGCACTGAAAAGGGGGAGTCCCTCGACTTTCCAGATTGGGGGTACCTTAATGCCACCGCTTGCACGACTCTTCGCAGTGTTGCACAACTGTCGGGGAGGGGGGAGCGGCGGCGCATCCCCAAACGGCACTGGTTCTCTGGATGGTCTTCACACCACCGAGGCCACTCATCACGTGCTCTCTGCTAGAGTCCTTCGGGTGATACAAGCTGCGTGGACTTGGCAGACCTTCCCCTACTCGCAGCTACGCTGCGCTTTGGAACGGTTTGTACCATCTCTTTTGAAGTGCAGAACCTTGGGGGACTCGCTTGAGGCCGCCAGCTTGCGCTGGCGGATGGCAGAGGCTGTACAAGGCTGCTGAACCGGGCACCCTTGATGATCTCGTGGCCTGTTCGCGACTGAGAGTCCTCTGTGCTGACGGGTGCTGTGGGCGTCGTGCTTTTCCAAACTGTGCTGCGAAAGGTGTGGTGTGCGCCGCGTCCACGGAGCTAATAAGTGATCCTGCAGCGGTCCTTTGGATTTTCATGGCAACCCAGACTTCCACGGTCCTCCCCTCATTGTAGGTGCTCTGCGCCTGCCGAAGACGAGGTGGTTGCCGGCATCGAGGTGCGCGCCAGCGACGGTCTTTCGGCATGTGCACGCTTGAAAACGGTGGGCATCGATGGGTGCTTTTAGCTTCGCCATCTTCCCCTTTCTGGCAGGCGCAACGCACCTGCGTGCCACCTTTGTAACGGAAGCTGGCGCATACACCTCGGAGAGACTCGACACGCGCCCCCCGAGCCCGGGGAAGTGTTCTGCTGTCACTGTGCGGGGCTGTGCCTGATCTCACCCCTGTGGAGGCGGCCCAGCGGTCGGATTAGGCGCACGCATCAAGGGGTGCTGCGTGCCGCATCGTTACTTTTGACTACCAGCTCACCGCTAGAGCGCCTGAGCCTCGACAAGTGCATAGGGTGTGGACAGCGTCGCCCCTTTGACCGGTACACAGAGTTACAATATGTCAGTGACGCAACCTCTAGCGTGCGCAACGTGGAGGAGCTGAGGCTATGCGTTCTCTTCGCACCCATTTACGTCAAGTGTTGAAAGGGAGTCCGCGCCGTGTCATCCTTCGTCGAGGCCTCTCCCCCTTCGAAAGGCCTGGATGCCTTCTACTCCCCTCATTGGTGCATTGACAGACTTCATCAGTGCTCTCCTTGGAAGAAGGCTGCTTTCTTCCACACCCTGTGCGACACACCGCGGCCTTTCTACACTGGCAAGGGCATCGCAGTTCCGAAGTGTCGAGGTCAGGCGCAATGGCGTCGCCAGCATGCGTCCTCTCCCCAGATGCCTGCTGTTGGAGTGGGTCTCTGCCCGCCGATGCACGAAGTTTCACAACCCTACATCGCTTGCCGATGTGCACACAGTACACACTGTGGATGTGCACGAAGCAATACCTACAACTGTCTAGGATAAACAAAGCTTTGGGACTTCCGCGAGAGGGGCAGCCTTGCGTCGCCCACAGATGCCGCGCATGCGATCGAAGCCGTGGCGTCCAAAAAGGGGAGTGGGAGTGGAAGGGCATCCTCCCTGAGCCTTCTCAGTTTCCCGAACTGCCATTGTCTCGGTCCTGCGCGACGCGATAGGCACCTATAAGCGTTTTTTCCCGTCCCCTTCCCGTTTCCTATGGTGAGGAGCGCAGCCACTCCCCATGCAGCATCATGCACTTCACCGTTGCGGTGCCGTTGTTTGCCTTGTGACGTTCTCCCACTCTCTTCTTGACCGACCTGGTAAGGGGTTTCTGCCCTGAGCAAGGACTAGTAGCGAGTACGTTGCGTGAGCTGCGCAGCAAAGACACATAGATCGTGCACTGCTATTCACCGCTCTTTTTTTTTCGTTCTTCGATCCCTTTCCGACTCCCGCGTCGTCTTGTCGTTTCTCTTTTTCTGTGGCACCATCGGTGGGCGTGTCACCGCGACTGTGGAGTTACCCGCACACATACACACCGCGTGTATCACTTGGAGGGGTCTCACGTCACCAACCGGATGCCCATCTGCCGCGTTCTCGTCTCTGCTGATTTGACCTCCCGCGTTTTTCTATCCCCCTTCGCCAGTGGATCCTCCGTTCGATTTCCTATTCTCTTTCGCTCTGACAAGGTCACTTGTGCGCTCGTGTGCTTTCTGCTCCGGCCCGCCTTGTGCCCAACCGCCTTGGTTGCATGGCGATGCTTTTTTTCCTCGGTTCGCCACTGTGGTAGCGCGTGGCACTGTGCGCTTCTTTCCTCTGTGCTCTAGTTTTCTCTCCTCTCCCACCAACCGTGTTGTCGGGAGATTTAGGCGGTGTGTTGCCGTCTGTGTTCCCTCCTCTGCTGGGAGCAGTGATGCTGTACGCGATGGTTTGTCGACTGGAACAAGAGCAACTTTGCCAACGCTGCTTATCGTACTCTATGCGGTTCTTCCCGGCTGTCGAATGCGTTCTCCACCCGTTATCTTGCAGGGAAACAAACACGGCTCGCCCTCGGTTGCGCGCCACTCCGCGGAGGAGTTCTGGGGACGCTATGCGGCGCGCGGAGAAGGTCCCCCTCGGCGAAGGGGTCGAGCACAAGAGCGTCGCGATGACGCCTTTGTGCACGAGGGCGCTGCTGCTGGTGTGCGCCATGGCCTTGCCGGCCTCGTGCGCTCTTCGAACTGCACCGCCATTGGTTTTCATCCTCGAGCGCCACGAAGGGCACCGTCCCTCACTTGATCGAGCTCAACTCTGCCAGCTGCATGTCATGGCGTGTGCCTGTGGGCTCTTCTTGATGGACTTGTCCGGGCATTTCTCGCCTCCTCGATCTCCACACCATGTGCGCCTGCACGCCCACAGACGCACAACCCCGCTCTCTTCCAGCGGTGCTCAACGTGCCGCTCGTCTCCTCCACTGAAGGACTGCCTGTCGTCGTCCCTTTTGTGCTCCCACTGCCGTCACTGGCTCCCCGCTGCTCCACAGACCTTGTACCGCATCCTCTTCTTCGCGTCGGCGGGATACCACACCCATCGAGACGGACGCTGTACTTTGCAGAGTGACGCAAGCCCACCGTGACTTGCTCGACTTGGACGACTACAGGACGAGCGAGGTGCGCAGTTCCTTGGACTCGTCGGAGGGAGCTCTGCTGGTACAGCTGACCTACTGTGTGTCGGCACACGCCCACCTGACAGTGTTGGCGGCGCTGTCTCGCGCGTAAGTGTATGCGGAGCAGCGGGGAGAGTACTGCATGGAGTGCACCACCATCACTTTGACGGGAGACGTTGTACGCGACACAGTGGGCTTGGCTGATGCCTTGTCAAACCCGGAGAATGCCATCCAGCACACCAGCTGGTGGCTGGGAAAGCGTGCGTTGGCTCTGACTGTGCGTGGGGTGTGGGTGCAGTGCGTGCGATACTCGCCGCTCCGCCTGATAGGGCGTCACACCTGCTTCTGTTCGAGGTGGCAGATGGTGAGGCTGCCACAGCTCTCGGCGTCAACCAGCGCGCGCTCCTGCAGCTGAACGAGAGCGTCACTCATGTGAGAGTCACGTGGTACGGCACAGTGCAGTCCCGGCCAGGATGACCCAACGCCGCACGCGCTGCATCAACGACTGCCGCGAGGCCCGTTTGCGGCTCACGTCTCAGCTGCTCGCATGGAAGAGCCTCGTCGTGTGTGGTCCCCAAAGAGTGACCCCCCACCTTGAGGAGTTCATGAGTACCGCCCGCCTAGTTGGACTTTCTGTCCGGGGGGTCTTCGATTGAGGAAGCCTCTGACTTTCATCGATGCGTACCACTCACGCAAGCTTGCTTTGGCTCACCTCAGCAGCTGAGGGGCCACGCACCGCTGACACGAGCGCGGCGCCTTCGCATGGTCGTCGCCTGTGCGGGCTGCATGGGCAACAGTGAAGGGTGGAAGACTTGACCCGTGCTGGAGTCTGTGGGGATCCGTGATGGCGGGTGCCTGGAGAGCCTTGCCGTGCTTGCAGCGGGTGCACCGGCGATGACCGTGCGGAATCTACACCAGTGGGAGTGGTGTACGCAACATCGGTGCCCTCAGCAAGTGCCGTGCGCTGGAGCTCGCCAACTTCAGCCACTGGGGGCAGCTGCAGAGCACCCTGCCGCTTGCGGGATCCGCAAAGCTGCACAGTATCGTTCTTTCCTCGAATCGAATGTCTCTATGCGGTGCCATGCCGGTACACGCGGCGCTCTATTGCATAGACTAAGCGCGAGATCCGGAAGCCCCCTCTGCACTGCCTCGCTTCCGCCTCTTCCAGTCCTGATTGATTATTCTTGCTGTTCGTTTCTCCCTCTTCTCCCCACCCTCCCGTGCTAGCGAGTGGCACGTGCCGTGTCCACTCTGAAGGTGCACTCAACGTTCGCGGGTGCAGTGCCACCCTCGGGCGTTTTCAGGTACCATGCGCTCCGCGTCCCCCCACGCTCCTGCGTTCACTTCTGCAGTGAGCGACTGAGAGGGGAGCGCACCATTCGAGCACCGGGCTCCCTACGTGTGCTGTTACTCCTCCTCGTTATGCCTGGCCTCAAGCGTCACAGGAGGTGCCAGGACGCTTGCCGCTCCTCTGCTGCGCTGTATAGGCGGACTAGGCGCCCCCAAGCTCCGTTTTCGTATCCCCCGAGAACCCTTTGTCTTGCAGGCGTGGAATCGGTATTGCAGGCGTCGCGTTACCCTCCCCCCCTCCTGTACTGCCGCAGAACCGGCGTTGCTCCAAGGAGCAGATGCAATCCCTCTTCAAAGGCTATCGAGTGGGTGTGCAGCGTCCGTGACGGTGCGTCTCGCAGGCCACAGGGGGTCGTGGCAGCCATCCGTGCTGGTCCAGCTCCGGCAGGCTCTTCGCTTCACGCAAGGCACCGCTCCCACCACCTTTGCTGCGATGCCGACCAATACGCATGTATTCACGTGTGTGTGTGTGTGTGTGTGTGTGTGATCATCATCCCCTGGGAAGTGCAATGGTGGTGTGCGCATCACATTGTGCAGGGGAACACTGATATATCCCCCCTCCAACTGGATTGCGCGCGGGCTCGAACGTGACAGTCATCCCCTTGGACCTCTGCGGTCGGTGCGGTGCATCCCTTGGTGAAGCTGCAAGTCCCAACTCTTGTGGACGGTTTAGGGGTG
>NC_009322.2:0-7500 GCF_000002845.2 Leishmania braziliensis MHOM/BR/75/M2904
TGTGGGGGGGGGGGGGGGGGCGCACAGACTCCCCACACAAGTAGGCAGCGAGACCCCAGAAAGGAATAGGTTCGAGTCACGCCGACACTTCACCTACCATAGGAGTGGCGCAGACGTGTTCACTGTCGCACCTCGCTCCGACGCAACACCACCTAGGACCTGACCGCCGACGTCAGTAGCGGCACATCTCTCTCACTTCGCTACGACGTCGGCGCCTTTCCTTCTACCGCGCTGAGGTATTTCCTGTCATCAGAGGGCAACAACAAAAGCAAACAACGCTATAATTGAGGGCACACTGTAAAGGAGGCGAAGATAAAGTGAGGGGGGAAAGAGGAAAGACAGAGGCAAGGGTGGCCAAGAGGAGCAGAAATCTTGGTGAGAGAGAGGCAAATCAACTGGCAGCGTAAGCAGCGAGGCAAGATGGCCCGCGCTCTCCCTTTTCTGCGCCCATCTCCACAGCAACCAGAGGCGCGTGCACATGTGTACGTGCCAAGGAATGAAAACCCACATGTTTAACGGAATTTGATTGGGGTAGCTGGGGGTGGAAAAGAGCGCCTCCGTGCATGCGGTGGACGTAAGGAAAACAAAAGGTAATGAAAAGGGGAAACATTAGCATCCGCCAAAATGCACACACACACACACACACACACACACAGACCGGTCTCCCTCCCTCCCCTGTCCTCTGCTTACTGAATAGGCACTTCTGCTGCTAGTGAGGCGGCAACGCCTTTCGTGCCTTCACAAATAATATCCTGTCGGATGAGGTTGCCGTTTTCAATTGCCCGCTCCTGTAGAAGAATGCGCTCCTGTGCTACGCTGATCGCCGCAAGATCAACTGGAAGACAGAAAACACCAAGCATGGCTACCAGCATGGAAAGGAGCGGTATGGGCGTAAAGACGCGCCGGATGAGCGGGTTGACGGTGAGGCCACGCAGGAATGACGTCTGGGCGTCGGCAATACGGTAGCGCTGCCACCCAAAGAAGCCACCCAGAAAGACGAGTGAGCTATCGAAGACAACGCTAGCGTATGACCATAGGAGGCCTCGTTTCAGCCCATCGCGGATCAAGCGATGGCGGGCCAGAGCCATTTCGCAGTCGTCGAGGCGGTACTGATAGTCTGCCGGAAGTTGAGCTTCCGCTTTCGCTTGCCCTGAAGGACCGTCTAAGGAGGTGGATGGGGTCATTGCTGCTTAGCGGTGCCGTTCCTATGTGTGATGGGTTTTGATGAGGTCCTACAGTCTTTCATAGCGACCACACAGTGCGCGTGTTCATGGCCGGTGCGATCTCAGAGGACGTAGCCACGTGTACCGCATCCTAACCTGAGTGAAATGGTGTAGAAAGGGAGAGAGTAAGCAACGGGAAATGTCTTGGAGGGTGATCGAGAGGGATCTGTGCAAGATGGCCAGAGCAAAAGTAAGTGGCATTCACTAGGAGGTGCTACTAGCAAAGGCTGGACTCGCAGCCGGGCACATCTACTGTCCCTTCCACTGGATAGACGTTGCGGCTCCCGGTGGGAGGGGGGAGGCACACAGAAATACAGACCCACACACGCGCGCGTGCAAAGAAGAAGAGGAGTTGCCGAGGCGTGCACAGGGCGGTGAGGCAATGCGAAGGGCAGAACAGCAACGCGTTCTTCCCGTCCTACATACGTACCGCTGCACTTCCAACATTGCGGATAACAAAGTTGAGATACAGTCGAGAGTTGGCAAAAGAGCGAGATGAAAAAGAGGCAAACACGAAGGGACAGCAAAGAGGTACACGCACAAGGTGCGGTACGCAGCCATACAGTGATACCTACGCGCCCATGTAGCGCCACTATAGTCGCCAAGTGAAGAAGGAGCACAGATAGGCTGTGGAGAGAGAAAACAAAGAATTGACGGAGAAGTAATACAAGAACTAAAGCGCAGAAATGCGAGTAGAGCGGCACCATGGTCGCGCAGCACCTCGCAGGGGACCTTTTGGCACACCAATCTTGAGAGCAGTGGTGGACACGGCGAGCATCAGTGGCCTCTTCTTTGCAGCGGCTCTCCGTCCTGGAGCATGCGTGTCACTTTTCGGTTTGACAGGAAGTACCTCTGAGCGGGGCTGCCACGTTGGCCAGCCACAGGTGTGTCCTTAACGATAAGTTTGGCTAAAAAACAATAGACAGCCGTGCGGGCGATTGCGCACCTGCGCCTCAGGACGCCTACCGCAGCAGCAGCTCCGCTAGCGAACGGATGAGAGAGTGGAGAGAGGTGGAGGGGAGAAGCACTACAAAAATGTATACGCAGAGAACAGGAAACAAGTTCCGGGTGCGGAAGATCATGATCCTCGCACTAACGCCTCGGCACAATGGCGGCCGCCACCTCGTAGATAATTTTCTCCATCGCGGTCTCCTTCCCCGCCCACTCGTCCCATACGCTGCGAATGTAACCGAGGTGGCCCCCGTACGGCATGACGAGAAGCGCCACATTAGGGTTGCATGACATGATGCTTGCCAGATTCGTCATAGGTAGCTCTCCCGTCACCGGGTCATCGGCAGCGCCGATGCACAGGACGGGTACCGAAAAGTGTGGTAGCCACTCAACCGGAGAGACGTGGTGATAGTAATCTTCTGGTGTAGCAAACCCCAGCGTCGGTGCAGTGATCAAACGGTCAAAGTCGTGCACAGTCTTCACATGCGCCATGACCTCTTCCAGACGTCCTAAAGTAAAGGCGGCGCGCACATCCGGAGAAAGCCCCGGGAGATCCTTCAGTACCTTGGAGTGCCGCCGAGCATACGCCACAAGGCCACCTGCCATCCTCGGCTGATAAAGGGTTTTGCTGATGCTACGACTCATGACTCTGTGGGAGTGGAGACAGTTGAGAGGTGCATTCACCACCATCGCCGCATCCACGACCACCTCACGGCCCGCAAGGCACTCCTCGCCAACGTACTTGGAGAGAATCACGCCACCAAGGCTGAAACCGACAGCGATAATAGAGATCCCAGCGCCGCACCTTTTCTCGATGGCGGCACGCGAGAAAGGCCCGTCGAGCAGTGCGGTGCGCAAGTCATCTGTCCATGCGGCGGACATGAGCCGTGGTGTCTCAATGGGTGAGTTACCCATGCCGCGTGAGTTGAAGACGCCGCAGTGAAAGTGGTTGACGGACGCGAACCACACAAAGTGCTCGATGTAGTTGGTGTTCGACGATGAAGCGAGCCCAGGGATGATGAGAAACACTCCTTTGGCGCTGCGCGCATCGGTGTGCAGCCAGTCCAAGTAAATTGGATTGCCGTCGGCGCCGGGGTGGGTCATACGCTCATACGCAATGTTTCGGTGGGGACGCAAAGCACACAGAATGGTACTAACGTGCCCACTGTACGGCGGATCCGAGTACGACACCTTGTCGACCCTCCCTAGGCTAAAAAATGCCTTCGCTTGAGGGGAGCCATACACAGCCGTTGTGGTATCCCTCCCAAGCCATACACGGCTAAAGAAGCGCGTCAGCCGCAGCACGGGGTCCACGACAAGAGAACAGAATAGGTGCAGGCAGAGAAACTTCACCTTGGACGAAAATGGCACGCGGCACAACAGAGGCGCAACTGCCCCACTCGCAGAAGGTCCTCCCGACATGATTTGCTGTACACAGACTCCACTAGCAGAAGGGGGGACGCAGTGACGCACGACGTATTGGCAACGCAAAGCGACGAGTCAGAAACTACCTTTGGTTCTCTCGAAAAGTTGTGCCAGTAGAGGTAAATGTACGTGGTTGGTGTCGAGGATGGGGAACACACACAACGGTGGGCTGAGCGAGTTGCGCAGGGATAGAAGAGAGAAAAGCGAGGGAGTCATGAGTGGAGCTCTGTATGGAGTAGATTGAACCTCGCTCTGGGAGAAGAAAGAGAACAGTGGAACGGAAAGCACACAAAGGTTAGTCAGACAACTGAACAGAAACGTTCAGATTATGCGTCGCTGCTTTCCATGTGATATCGCTATGTCGTGTGGGTGTGGGGGGGTGTCGTGCCGCTACTGTTCTCCGCCCCGGCACGGAGTGGGCACCAGAGGGCCCTGCAATCAGTGGTGACTGCAAACCGCGCGCGGTCGCGTGCGTGAGTGTCTGTGCGAGTGCACGGATGTTGAGACCGTTGCTCATGCCTTGCGTGCTTCTTTGCCTTCTTTTCATTTTTTTCAGCTGTACCACGTCAAGCGGGAGTATTGAACATCGCTGCAGAGAGTGAGAAAGAACGAGGCGGGAGAAGGAGACGCAAGAGAGCGCCGACAAAGAGGTGGGCAAGCGGTGGCTGGGTAGCTCTCCAAGCGCAGACGGCGGAAGCGACTCGAATCCTGACGGCTGTGCATCACTCGAGGGCTTCGTAGGCAAGGTCTTCTTTGCAGGCAGTTCTGTCTTGTGACGAAGCCCACTTACCAGGGGGACGCCCTCCTGTGAGGGTGCCACAGAGCGCAATCATGACCGGTGTTAGAGGGCGACCCACCTGGTCCAGAGGAAGCGACTCCAGCTTCTCTAGCAGAGGCAGCCCATCCACCACCTTGCCAAACACTACCTGTTTGAAGTCGAGAGAGGGAGCTGCGGCGAGAGTGATGCTGAAGGACGTATTGCACAGATGTGGTCCGTAGGATGTCATCGTGAGCAGACCGCGGCTTGTGTGGCGCACCTTAAAGGTCTCCTGACGCAGAGGCTCCAGGCGTACGCCATACGCCAAAAGATCCCCAAAGCGCACATAGCCGTGCTTGCGGTCAATCAGCTCGAGAGAGGTGTGGAGGTAGTCAAGCTTGACACCGGTGGCGTCGTGAGTGCCGCTTTCGCCAGTGACGAGGCGGCGAAAGTGTGCGGCGGTTTCAGGCACGACATCCTCGAAGAGCTCCACAACGAGTCTTCCCGCCAGCGCATCTCCAATGCCAATGTCGAGAAAGATGCGATTTGTATGCGCCTCCTCCATGAAGCGATGAGACTTTTGGTAGTTTTCCCACTCCTTCAGGCGACGCTGCTCGATGTCGTTGTACACCTGCTCACGCGACGGCATAGGCGGCAACACCTGTGGAGCATCCTTCCGCGCCTTCAGGGCTCGTAGTGGCATGCTGTGTCTAACCAAACCCTGGTGTTCTTCAGACCGCAGGGAGCAAAACTAAGAAGGTGGAGCTGCGCTAGTAAAGGAGGAGAGGTGTGCAGGTGCGTGTCTGGAGGGGAGCCCATCGAGCATATCCTTTCGCGAAGGTACGCGACCACCGAGAGGCGAATGACCACAGCGCAGGGCAATGAAAGAAAGGAAGCAGAAAGTAGAGACATGGGGAAAATTAAAGGGCAAAGGCGTGGAAGAATGACAAGGAGAAGGGGAAAGAGAGCACACGAGTACGCAAATACTAGCACGGCTACGCACATGCGCACACGGCGATTCTGTCACGGTAGTGGCCAGTCAGACCGATCTGCAGCTGTCGTTTCCGTCTCTCTCGCTTACTCTCGTTTGTAGGTGAAAGGCATGGAAATCGAGACGTGCGAGAACCAGGCTAGGCGCCGTGCGGACGAGAGAGAGAGAGAGGAGATACGCAGACCCTTCGCGTCTTCGAAGGGCACAGCAAGAGGGAACTTGACAGGGATGGCCTCAAGATGTCATATCTGATGTCGTACATCCACTGATAGCGTCAAGAACTAGTCGCGTCACGGCGCCACTTTTATTCGGTTTCATTTAGCGGTCGCCAATAGGCGTATGCGAGTGTAATACATACACTACATTGCACCAGGAGCGAGAAGTACGAAGAAGTCTCACTCCTAGTGCTCCAGCTCCATCAGAGCTGCGCGCGTGAAATCTCTGTTTTTCTGTGCGGTCCCTCGCTCTCCCGGTACTCTCTCACTTTCTTCTCTCATTCATCTTGGCGCTTTTCGCGATTCTTGTCATCCAACGAGCTGAGCCAGGCGGAGTATATTTCATTCACGTGCATGTTGGATCCCTGCATATTCCGGAACTTCCTCTCGAACTCCATGTACTTACGGCGGCTCATTTGTCCGTACTGCGGCATCCCTTTCGTGTGCTGCGCCAGCCCCGCACGTGTGATGTACTTGGCCGAGTCCTCGGAGAACTTGTCGTTCATCCAGTTGTCCTCCATATGCCGCTTGCGCAGGTGAGCGTACGGGTCCACGCGCAGTGAAGGTGGAATCAAGGCACTCTCGAGGAGCTTCATTGCCTCGTATGAGATGTACTTGGCCGCTGTGTCATCCGTTGGCTTGTAGCGCCGGTACCATGGCGTTCGCTGGAACTCCTCCACGGTTGACCAGGTGTTGAGGGAGGAGCGGCTGCCGATCTCCTTGCGCTCAAAGATCTGTGCCAGCTCACGATCCACCTCCAACGGGCTCCACTTATTCTTCGTGAGAATGTCACGTATCACAAACTCCATACGGTCACTCAGCTTGTAAGCGCACCGCCACGATTCTTCGCGAGCGACTGGACGAGGGTTGCCGGTCAGTACCGGGATATCGCGCATTTTGTGTCCAAAGCCGAGCTCCTTGCCGAAGCGGTCATCGCTGTCAAAGAAACGCATCGACGTGCGGGGGCTGAGAATGCGCCGCTGCAGGCGCCGCCTCATTGTTCTGGGGTGGTGCAGACTCGATGGTGCTCTAGATCGCTCTTCGTGGGCGTCTTCAAATGAAAAACAGAGGCGTATCGAGCGCTTCCCGCGATGTCTGCTCAGCCGACGCTGTGCGGGGCTTTCCCTGGTGGCCAGCGGGGAGGAGACACGGAGATGGATGCGGGGCACAAGCGTGGAGGTTCTGCACCAGTACGCGCATGCAGAGAGGGGAGAGCAAAGAATGAGGACGGTAGGGAAGGGAGTGAAGAGGAAGGAAAAAAGCAAAAAAGGCCTACTCAGACACGAGGTGTTGGACGCGTGCCCCGGGAGTCCGTGACGGTCGATCCGCGGGTGGTAAGCGGCATGGGGACAGGAGTGGAGAGAGGGAGAACAATTGTCACACGTTCAGCTCCGCTTTCGTTTTCTACGCTGTCCCTCCCCCCCCCCCCCTGTCGCGTTTGGCTCCACGGAGGACAGCAAATGGAGATGAGGCGGCAGATGCATAGGACTTCACAGGTGAGTTGTATAGAGTAGCATACACCATCCCAGACGCACGCAGGCACGAAATACAGCAAGCAGCGAGAGACACGAGGGCGCAAAAGCAGCCAAATTGAAAAGAGGCCGGTACGCGGGGGCAACAGCGATTCCGCATATGGAGAAGCAGAGGTGAGACCCTTCCGTCATCCGTTAGAGCACCATACAGCCAAAGAAGGGGGTCGTAGCACCCTTTCGGTCCTCTCTCTCTCTCTGCGTTAGGCGTCGATTCACAAAGAGGTATGCGCAGATACACGGCCAGGCGCATAAAGAGAGGACTTGAGAGGGTCAGTTGAGGAGTCGATGAGACCTGTGCATGCTCGCGCCACCACGCCTTTTTGACATCAAAGAAATGAGTGAGCGAGGCTGCAATGTAGCCTTAGCGCTCCGCAGTGCATCTCCTACACATCTAGGTATGGGTATC
>NC_009322.2:12500-47376 GCF_000002845.2 Leishmania braziliensis MHOM/BR/75/M2904
GGGCAGCGCAGCAGCACCGCGGGTGTCGCTCATCTCGTACCACCACATAAAGTTCACCTTTCCGTTCAAGTCGGTGTACGGCAGGTAGTCCATCTCCATCCGCTGAAACTTTCGGAGATGGGCAGTGGTGTCAGCCACCTGCTCCGAAAGTAGGCGTAGGTGTTCCCGCTTCGTGTCCTCGTTCATCTTTCTGAAACTCTCCGAGTACGCCGACGTCTCTGTCGCTGACGCGCCGCGCAAGCCCGAGTACAAGTCCTGCGTCTCTGTCCGCGCACCCACCAGCGCACGGACCTCCTCGAACCTCTCACGCGTCAAGTGGCACACCCAACGGTCTGTCACAGCGTCTTTCTCAAACGAAACGAACCCCTCCGTGCGGGCTTGTTGCAGGACCTCGCGCAGGTGCCGCTTGCTGTCGAGCACAATCTGCGGATCGTTCATGCAGTGCTCCCAGAGAGAAGCCACTTCACAAGGCTGGTTGCGGTACAGCACGGAGAGCAAAAAGTCGCGCGGGATCTTGCCCGTGTCTCGTGGCATTGCCTTTGCCTTGAAGCGCTGCTCATTCGTGAAATTGAAGTTCGGTGGCACTTCCTGGACTGGCCAGTTCTTCATCCGAGTCGCATTGTATCGCAGCCCATGAGGCGTGTGAACTCCCGCTTGAAACAGTCGAGGAAAGCAGCACCGCATCTCTCCTGTGTGTCACTCCAGCGTGTAGAAGTGTGGATGTCGCTACCCCGTGTCCTCCTGCTTCGCCCTCTATCCGGCTCCGAGAGGCCGTGCTGATAGACAATTCTGACACTCTAAAGTGAACGCGCAATGCGGGCCTTGGCAAAGGCTCGATGACACGCACGCACAGCAGTCGCGCTGCTGGTGCTCACAACGACGTCGTCGAATGCGGCCTGGGTAGGAGAAACACGAGAGAAACGGAGGTAAGAAGACGCAGAGAAAGACAACGCAATCACGGTGATGACAGAGCGAAAAGCAAAGGATAAGAAAAGAATCGGGTTGGTAGGCACAGAGAGAAAATGAGGGAGGGGGGCGAGTGGAAGGCGAGAAAGGTAGGTGCCTCCGACCCATGGGTGTGTGTGTGTGTGTGTGGGGGGGGGGGGGGGGAGGTGCGCGCGCCCATCATGAGCGCTGCGTCGCGGTACTCCCTCCAGGCATGGCTACCCAACGTGTGCACCACGTTGCCGAGCGCAACCGTTTTGCGCGATGTGCGCATGGCTACAGAAGTGTGCGAGCCTGGTCCATGCACCAGACCCCATCCTCACACCTCCGCCCACGCTCACGCAGAGGGGGGGAAGTGAAGAGATACAGAGAGAGGTGCTCCTTTCAGCAGGCGCTTGAACGAGAGGAAGTATCGATGCCTTCCGTCACGTGGGTGCTTTCCTCTTTCTATTGAAGGAGAGGAGGTGTTAGTTACAGCGTGTTCCGTTGCGGGACGTGTGCTGGGGAGAGTGCTGATGAGCAACGCGCGCAGTCAGCCAGAGAGGGCGTTCTAGCAGAGAAGTTCGACGAATCGGCTCTATTTCTCTCTGACACCACCGATTCTGGGCCTAGTGAGAGGGGGAAAGGAAGTACAACTAGCGAAGCCACTTGAGTCGTCTACGCAGAGCGTCTGCAACGCACGCGCATGGCACGCATAACGAGCAAAGCGAGCTACTGTCGCCATCCCTCCCTCTTGCTTTACAGGGGTTTTTCGCTGTGACGGTGAAACGGGTCGGGTAGAACGCACTGCAGCATGCGCTGCGTTGCGGGAATGCAGGCCAGGAAGCAGAGAAAGTAGCCAAGGCATTTGAAGAGGACGAAGCCCATCTGACGATAGTGAACGTGCCCGATAAAATCGGACACCTCCACATACGGGTCCACCACCTTTGTGGGGTTAAGGACCATCTTACCTCCGGTGATGCGGCTAAAGCTTGCAGAGAAGCCCAGTATAGGGGTGCCACTAAAGTACAAGAAGCTGCCGGTGTTGTCGCCGTGCTCGTCCAGCAAGGAGACCATGGTGAAGTGAAGCACAAACGGAATGCTGACGTCGATGCCTTTGCCGAGGTGGATAACGTATGGAATCTGCGAGAAGACCACCCGGGGTGAGATCCATCCCATCTGCACGCGCACGAGGATCTCCAGCTTCATGCCACCGCTTGACTCGATGTGGCAGCGGTAGCGCGCACGGGCCATGTTGCCTGCCGCGTCACGGGTAGTGATCTGCGCATTGGGGTTCATGCTGCCCTGCCCGCCTATCGTGAAGTTTGGATCGATCGAGAGAAAAATGCCGGACACGTAGACTGGGCCTTCGAAGCAGTCGGAGCGCGACAGCGTCTTGCTTGTGCCGAAGGCGGGATGCTCGGTGGAGATGAGGCGGTGGCGGGGTCTCTGCAAAGGGACTCGAGCTTGCTTCAGACCAAACACTGGGTGGGAGGTGCTGAGAGGGCAGTGGCCCTGCTGCAGGCTTCTGCTCAAAGGGCGATAGCTGCTCACGTTGGACGGCTTCACGCTGGCAATGTGGTTCACTCGACTGCATGGCGAAGATGGCGCCGGGCGGCACAGACGCACAGCCCCAGCGCGCATTCATTCGAGGCGTCCAACTGCTTGCAGGGCACTTCCCGCAGGCACAAAGGAGAAAATATGTGCACGTGCAGCGCGTTGGTGCGGATAAAAGCCCTTCAGCAACTGGTGCTGTGCCTTTGCTTGCCTGTGCGTGCGTGTACTGCGCCGCTGAAGCAGAAGAAGAGCGGAGACTCGAAGCGCGTGCGGTGGCGACCGGTGAGAGATGATGATGTGTGCCTTCCACACACGCTCTCCTTCCATTGGGACTCAACTGAACAGCAAGGGAAGATTGGGAAGTGTAACAAAGAGAGAGAGAGAGAGAGGCGATAGAGTAATTAGCAGAGGATGCAGCATGAAGGCAGACCCTTCACATACGCCCACACACCGACCAATTACAGCCACCGGGATATGAGGCGAGATTTGCTGCTCTCTCTCTCTCTATGCGGAGCCCTCGTCTTTGTTCGAGGAGGGCGTTGATCTCCTTCAAAGGCGCCCATAAACTCGTGTTTGCCCTCCTTTTTCGGCCGGAGTAGACACGGTGGCGAGGCATGGGTGCAGCCATGCCTCTTTTCCACCTTACCGTCGCTCGGGCCTGTTTCAGTTGGTTTCTCTTCACTAGGACAGTCTGCGATCAAAGCAGTAGCACAGCGTGTCACGGAAATTCTCAGAAGGGTGCGGCAGACTTTTGCTCTCCCGGATGGTCGGCAGCGCTTCCTTATACTTGGAGGTGAGCAAGTCTGCGACAGCCAAACCCTGCGTCGCGGAGATGTCCAGCTTTTTGTGTACGTGCTGCAGGAGACGCCTGTTCTCGTCCTTGTCCGGGGACACAAGACACAGCGCGAGTCCCACTACGCCAAAGGCGGTCACATAGCTGTACAAGCGAAGGAACTCCACGTGTGTCACCACCTCCTGGGTGAGGATGTCGCATAAGTCTAGAAGGTTCGAGTTAATGGAGCGCAGGATGACATACGAGCCACGCTCTGCAAACGTCGAGGTGACCTGGCTGCTCAAGGAGCACAGAAAGAGGCGACGACAGCCTTTGCCATCCAATGGGAGATTCCCAACCACTGTTGTGAGTGGCAAGCGCTCCGCCAGTAGGAAGCAACTGCCAAATAGTTGAAAAACGGCCGCTAAGGTGCTGTACAGCATGTTTGAGGCGGAGAATAGCTGATCAAGGCAATCTTGGAGAGTCTGGTGAGACTCCAGAATAAGGCTGACCCAGGTGCGACCCTCGTCGGCGTTCAGTACGAGCAGTTCGACCGAGATAGCCGGTGGCACCTCCTCCTGCGGCTGCGAGTCAATCAGTGCGGGGTCGCCGATGAGATGCAGCTGCAGATAGACGTGGTTTACCACCGTTATGTGGGGCAGGTACCACTTGTAGAAGCCGAGGATGGACTCCTCCATGGCCAGAACGTGCTCCTTAGTGTAGGCCCCGTCGCAGACATCGACTATCTTGCGCAGACTAGGCAAGTCTGCATCCATCTCCTCAAACTTGGCTGCAATCCACAGGGCTGTAACAGCCGCCAACTGGCACTTCTGCAACTCGAGCTGGTGCAGGTTGCCGACAATGTATGAGTCAGCAAGCTGAACAGCGAGACACAGGGTGGTGCTTCGCAAATTGAACGCGCCACAGACGTCGCGAAGCCAGCGTGTGATGATGCGGCGATTCTTGTAGTTGTAGATGGTTCTCTTCAACACGCTAATGTCGGAGAGTGGTTTCACATCCTTCTGCTTCATCTTGTTGAAGATCGCCTTTGGATCCTCGAACTCGCTCTTCATGCCCGGGTTGGACCGAAAGTCCATTGCACCAGCGGGGCCGAAGAGCCGGCTGACAGAGTCGGAGCTGACCGTAGTCACAATCGCGAGATCTGTTGACATTGTGTGCGTATCGTCGCCTATGTCCGCTGCTTTTATGGTCTGCGCGTACTGAGAGCCGCGCAAGGGCCGAGAAAAGGAAAGTGAGGAGATTTGCTGTACACACCCAATACCGCAGTGACTCACAGGGCGGTAGAAGACCTTGACAGTAGACTAAAACAACAGGCAGCAGTTATGTTGTAACCAGTGCTCCTCCTGTCGGTCGACTGCGGCAGAAAACAAGAGAAGAGTAAAATATATCGACGTGGGTTAGTGGGGGGAAAGAGGAGCTCAGAGCGAGAGACGAGCCAAAGACGGAGGGGCAACAAACACAGAGAGGCCCAAGACGGCGCGAGAAATGAAGGGGAAAAGGACAAGGAAAATGCGGCGCACACACGCACATGCACACACCTTGGGGGAAAACGGCCGGCGGCAGGCACAGGACGGAGAAAGACACACGCAAAAACAAATCAGAGTTAACGTTAACGGGAAAAGACGGAAGCGCTGCGTAGAGTGGGGGTATCAGAGAAGGGGAGAGGCACGACTCCACAATTGGGACGTACGAGAGGCGTGAGGAGCGAACAGTGTGATGTCAGCTTCGAAGCCGCCGTGCTAATGCGATGTAGAGAAGAGCTAAGTGAAGGAAACGGCTGCTGAGCGGTGCAGGTTGAATAAATGAATAGAAAAATAGGCGGAGAAAAGCGAAGTCGGTGTTGGTGGGAGGAGGCGTAGACAGAGGCAGACGGGAGGATGAGGGGGTGAATGGGTGTGCGTTGTCGAAGAACGAAAATGACGGTGGGATGGTATACTTGGCAGCATACACATAGTCAGCGATCCTGCAGACACGTATGTCGCACTCGCCACAGCGTGAGGACTAAGAGAATAAAGATGGCGAAGGGCAGAGGGCATCCCCTGACAAAAGAGACACAGGGATTCCTAAACACACCTAAATCAGATACGCCGTCACCTTCATCGTCCATAGCACTCCTCTGCACAGAATAGCGCCAGTCTCTGCAGCCGCACAACTCGTGCGCACGCGATTATTTGTGTCAGTGGAAGCGGAGGAGAGAGAAGGGCGGCGGCTCACAGGGATAGGACAGCGATCCTTCCGAGACACACCGCAACGAGTGTCGCCGCATTCACTCATACGCACAGGGGAGAAGCACAACCGCAGCTGGAGTGAGCAGAGGCCGAAGAAAGAGAAGACCGCCAATGGCACGTGCAATTCAAAGCGGAAAGGACAGGGTGAACAAAAGGGGCGGCTGGGTATCGAAGTCCGCAGCATGAAGTTGTCCCCGGCGACTCGTATACGGGGGGCGATGAAGTGCGTTTCGTGGCAGCACTCACGCTCTCCTGTGATACGACGCACCCGACGGAGAAGTGAAGAAGTGGCGTTCAAGGAGGAGAAGCACAGGCGCAAGGATGGGGAGTTTCGCAGCGCCTGTGCGTACCCTTCCTTGCATGCAGAGAAAAACTGGCGGGTGCGCTTCTGTTTAGGCGGTGACAGCAGCGAGGAGCAGTGGCCACTGAGAATTCGTCCTTGACGCAGGGCCTGCATGTGAGAGGCAGTGCGAGAAAAAAAAAAAGGGCAGCAACGGCGCTACGCTATACCTGCATTATCCTGCTGATGCGCAGAGGTGATGACGTACCTCGCGATGAGCCACCTTCGACGCTGGCTTCGCCTGCCTTGCTTGACGACGAAGTCACAATGGAACTCGGATGCACACACCGTCCTTCTTTGTGTCAACGGTGATGATGCTGGGAAGGAAGACGTGCGGAGCGGTGGGGGGAGGAGACTGCAAGGAGCGGAGCCTGTCGCCCTTTCGCCTCCCCCTTCCCCCGACAGAGACGGGCTCGTTGCAAGCGACGAGAAGAAGAAAATTTTGCAAGTAGAAAGAGATGCAAAAAGCCGAAGTGGCGCTTAAGCTGAAAAGTGAAGCGACGAAAAACAAGAAGAGACACAGTGCAACACGAACGACGCCGCTGGTCGATGAGTAGCCGCAGCGAGTGCAGACGAGAGACAAGAATGCATAAAGGCACTATGAGTTACGATACAGGGCGCATGAGGCGGTATATGTGTGTGTGTGTGTGGGGGGGGGGGGGGGGGAACACGTGTCGGCCTGCAGATGTTCTTCCATGGGAGCACGTAGGTATGACTTAATGAGTATGGGTGTATGTGAGCAGACCGTGCCGTTCGTCAGGTGCGACATGGCCAATCTTTCGCATGCCGCCAGCTTCTGAAGAACGTGTGTCTGTGTGCGTTTGCGCAGCCCCCTGCTGTGCTCCTCAAGCCCCCAACGGCGTGGGCCTTCCACAGTGCTTGAAAGCGTGGGCCGCGAGGTAGCGCGTGCGTTGGAGAGTCATCCGACAGCTAGACGTGAGCCGTGGCGCTGCCACGCAAGGTTCGCCGTGCAGTAGGATCCCCCATACGCACCCGCGTCGGCCACCCTCCTAGCAAGAAGGATAACAAGAGCGGAGCCACGTAAACAAACAAGATGGTGCTTAGGCACACCACACGTTCCACATATTGTTGATGCGTACTCTCAACTACCGCCGCGCAGCTCAGGGCATGGGTGTGCATCGAAGCACCACGGCACTGCACCTGGTGAGAGAGCAGCAGCCACGGGGTGGGTGGGCATGCAGAAGCGCTAGAAAGGAGAACACAAGCTTCAGGAAAGGAAAAGGGCAAAAGAAAAAAGAGACCAGACAAGCCCCAGAGCCGCTCGTGCCGCCCCCTGCACGGGTGGCATACACGGATGAAACAAACGCATGGGAACTGTCCATGGCACCGGACCCTCACCAACGCACTTGCCAACGCTACCATGCTCCGTTGAAAAACAGCTGATGAAGCGAAGGCGCACAAGTGGCGGAGGGGAGACAAAAGTCCTCCCTAGAGGACACTAAAAATCAATCGTGAATGGAGAGTCAAGAGAAAGTGAGAAGAATGGGGGGTGAAAGATGTAGGGGCTCTGCTGTGCAGGAGCTTGGCGCTGGCATGTCGGAGCGGCGCACCGCGCAAGAACCAGCTGCTTCTACGCCCGCATGTGTGCGACCGGAGAAAGGAGGCATGAGATAGGTGTCACGCAGTCCGTCACACTCTACAGAACCCCTTTCGGTCTCCCCCTAAACCTCGTTCATGTCCCCTCGAGTCAGTGACAGGAGGGGGTGCACACCGATGCTCACCTGTCGAGATCGGGTTGCTGCGAACGCCTGCGCACCCCCTCACGTCCGCAACGAGGGGGAGATGAAAGTAGCTTGGGCGCAGCACTGATTCGCCGTGTACCATGAGTCGTACCGATCCTGCAGATGGCAAGAGGAGGAGGAAGAGCGCAATCTGCACGCGACACAACTGCTGTTGCGCAGAGTGGATACGCAGCACGACACACCCGCACGCGTGAGTGTACGCCTGCCTGAGCGTGTATGCAGCTGCTTCGCTCGCTGCTCACAGCTTCGTGGAGAGAGGTGGTAGCGCTTCTGACCTGTTCCACCGCGCTGCAGCTTCCCCAGAGGTAGACAAGGCGGGCAATGAGCGGGCGCTGGGATGCCCGCACTGAAGCACCGGCATGCGCATCTTCTTCCGCTGCGCTTCGCTGTCCACGCCTAACATCACCGCTCGAGGAGGGGTCCTGGCGCGGGGACGCGCGCACAATACTGGTAAAGGAGCCGAACGAGGAAGGCAAGGGAGCTGAGATCTGCCGCTACCGCACCCTGCCTCACGACCTCCTTCGCCCTTGTCGAGTCTACCTGAATTTTGTTGCTTTGTTTTCATATCGAGTCCGTTCATACACGCCTGCAAACGCTGAGAGAGACAGACACGCGCACACGCGCGAGGGAAGAGGTGAGGTGTGCGACTGCAGTGGTGTGATCACCTACGCCGAGCTTGTTTGAATTGGGGGGAGAGGGGGGAAGGGGCTGCGCAGTAGCAAGGGAAAGAGGCCAAAGCTCAAAAGCCGACCGGCGCACTGAAGACACCGGAAAAAACCCTTCGCGCCGTTTGGCGGTGTCTCTACAAAAGGCCGGGGCAAAGCCAAACTCTTTCATCACACGCATCGACCCCGCAGATGCACAGAAACGAGCCCACGTCCAGAGGCTTCAAAAGGCGACGTGCACTTGGTCAGCCTGCGTCACCCTCGTCGCTCTTTCTCCCGGCCTCAACGACGAAAAACTCACGAGCGAGAACGGCATCTGAGAGACTCGTTACTAACGGAAGAAATATACGTGCAAGTCACTCAACGGGGGAAAGGAGACATTTCAACGGTGGCGCGATGCAAAGCCATCGAGCCGTGTGAGATACCTCTGCGCGGCGACCATTTGGGCTCTCTGTAACCCACGAACCGACTCAACCGCCTTTGCCAATCAGTCGACTGTACCTAATCGAGCGCGCCAGCGATGCAGCTTACCTGCCGCATCCTCCTCGCAGTCAGCGCACCCCTCTCCTCCTCATAGCTTCAGCAATGCGCGATTTAACACACAGCCGCAGGCGTCGTCACCCGCCTCCAACTGAAAGAGGAGCGTGTGGACCAAACATCACCTTCTCCACTTTGCTCAGTTGAGATCACGGGGAGCGCGCAGCACCGACGCTGCCTCCTGGTGCACCGCTTGTGTAGATCCGCGGGTCGCGGTGCGCGCGTATGCACGTGTGCGTGGCCGAGAACATACAAAACAGAAAACAAAACAAGACAATAGGCACCCGCTCTATTTTCTCCCTCTCGTTAGGGTCGAGACGGCCCGCTCAACGGCTCTCGTGATCAGGGAGAGAGGGGGGAGAGGGTGGAAAGCAAGAAGATGAACACTACCCAGCCCAAGTCGTCGTGAGTTCTTTCCTTGTGCCGCCGTCTCTGACTCGTGTTAAATGAGAACAACTGCTGCCCGTGGCGGAGGCGAGGATACAGAGAGAGTGTGTGTGGGTGAAAGCACCATGATAAAGGACAGTGGCGGTCACACGTGTTTCCCAGCACCGCCAGCTGCGGCTTGCTCTTCTGTTCTCGCTCCACCACTTGGACGCCACTTCTTAGCCGCTGTATTACCGTCGACCATCCTCTAATTACGGTAGTTGTCCAGCTGACGGTCCAACTCCTCCCGAGTGATCTGAGGTTCGCGGCTACGCTGAGGCTTTTTGCTGCTGCGCACCTGGTTGGACTGCGCGTTACTGCCGCGGTTGCCATGGCTGTTGCCGTTGTTCGGACGAGAACTCTCTTGGAGGTGGCGGTTACCACGACCACCGTGGGTGCCGCGCATCCGCAGGCGCATACGACGCGCCACACCGAAGTGGCGACCCTCCGCATGCCGTCCGCCGAGGCGTCGCACACGCTCCTCCAGGAACCGCGCGCGGCGCTCCTCACGCTCGAAGTCGTCAGCACGGCGGAAGCGGCTACCACCGCTGCTTCGGAAGATGCCACGGCCGCTGAACCGGCGCGACTCATCAGAGCGGTCACCACGCGCACGGCGCACCACGCGGCGCACCTGAGTACCACCACGTCCAAAGCCCTCAATTCGGGTCCGGCATTCGCTCACGACATAGCGGCGCGGCACAGAGTAGTCGTCCTCACCACCGCGGCGGCGGGCACGCGCGTCTGCCAGCGCCGAGACACGACGGCGGTTGCGGTCGTAAAGAGCACGAAGGCGACGGCGGTCAAAGTCGTCGCGCGCCATGGTTGAAAGGTGGCAATGGTGGAAAAGGGGGTGGGGCTGTGTCTTGTGGGTGGGAAAGACTGGAACTTTTCTCTGCTGTCCCTTTGCTTCTCTTGTTGCGGTTGTGGAGACTGCAGAAGAAAACACGAAAAGTCTGCAACGCACACCGCGCAGGCGAGATATGGAAGACGTGATGAGTAGGGAGGAGAGAGAGAGAGACACAGGGAGGGGAGAACACGCTGAATGAGGGTTGCGCAGATACACGGACGCACCGTCAGCACAGGCACTCTGGCTAAGAAAGACGCACAAGGGAAAGAGGAGCTGTAACTATTTTGCGAAAGCGCAGAGAAACAGATGCGTGGGTGAGTGAAGGGGGGACGTGGTGGTTGAGAGCGAGTAGAGCAACGAAGAAGCACTGGGGGAGAGATGGCAGACCACGACCTAAGAGAGACAGAGCAGTTACAAAGTGCAACGAGGGAAAGCTCACGCATGCACGGTGGTGTAGGCGGATGCTCAAGGAAAAAGGGCTGCGCTGACGTCCTTACAAACCTCCTACTTCTTTGTCGGTGTCTGCCAGCAGAGGTACATGCAGCCGCGGGCTGGGATAGGGCAACAGCCCCTTTTACTTTCCTTTCGATAGTGCTGTGTCTTCCCCCTCCTCTGCTTGGTAAAGTGAAGGTACGCTCACGGATACAGTGGAGCGCACATCAGCGAGTGAGACCAGCAGAGGCAGGGGTTGAGCACGAGGAACGCACGCGTGTATGCGCCATGGCTACGAAAAATAAGACAAAATCGTACGCGAATGGGAGAGAGCCACAGCCGCAGTGATTTCTCAGCTTGGCGAAGCAGCATGATGAAGTGAACGAAACGGAGCGGGGCGACACCGACGGAAGGAGGCATCAGGGCGGGAGGGGACACCGCCACACCGCACCGGCATGTCTATCGGAACTTTCCCAGCGGAAATGGGGGGAAACGGGGAAGGAAAGAATGCAGTGATGGAGGGGTTGGAGAGGGAAGGCACAGACGCACAGGCATATCCCCCCCTACTCCCCCACAGAAGGGGGAGAGAAAGTGGTGTTGGGAGTCTCACCTGGCCACCAGGGAACGGCTGGACACACACACACACACGCGTGAGTGTCCAGGGAGCACCTCCGGGCGTATGGCGATTCGTTCTGCCTTTTGGTCGGGTACTTCGGCTCACGAAGCGGTAGCTAGAGGCTTCGCTTCGAAGCTGCCCCATCGCAACCGGTACCCGCTCCCCACGTCCGCGTGCGTCGGTGCCTGCCTGCGAGATGTTGCGCCTGCGGGGCTGTCTGCTGAGCGCACGTACTCCGTCGTAGTCTAAAGGCAGAGTCACCGCAATAGAGACGCAGCACCACGGTCACCTCACCCTGGAGAGCATCTGGCTCGGTACTGCTTTCCCAGGCCGCGACCACCACAGTCATTCTCTCGGCGCGGATGGTCACGTTCCCGACGGTGCGCAGTACGGCGCGCCTCTCGACCGCTGCACTGGGAGAGGGCCGGTGGGGAAGCCGGCCTCGGGAGGCGAAACATAATGGCACCCCATCCAAACAACGGCGAGCCGGCTACAAGGGCCACTCCTTGCAACACATACCGTGAGGATACAACCGCACGGCTCCCCAAAAGCCCCCCCTCCGCCCAGCCGACCAGCCCACGTGTCGTCGGTGTCCACGGAAGGGCCGGGCTCGTGTCCGACAGAAGGCCACAGGGGAGCTGCAACAAGCAGCGGCATACCCACTTGGCCGGTCAATGACGCCCATGCGCTGCACTGCACATCCCAGCCGACGCCGGGAGAAGGTTCGACCCACAGTGCGCCCCATGTCTGCCACAGCCATCGTATCCCATCGGGGTGGGGGTGGACCGCGAGGGCGCCGCAGAAGCTCCCGACACATTTGCACGGTCTGCTGGTCGTGGTTGAAGCTGACGCTCATGAAGGTGTACTGCGTCCGGGTGGCCAGCTGCTCGCCGAGAGTGGTGCCGAGCCTCATGGGTGTCCCGCTGCGTTTGCGCAAACCAGGCGTCCGCACACACCCCTCCCCCCGGGCCGGATCCACGGGCGCTGTCGCTCCAAACCGTCACCTCCCGCGTCCCCTGGGGCACGGTGTTCCGGCGAAGTCACTGCCGGGTTGCCGGTGAGAGCACGCGTGGCTGTACGCTGAGTTTCCGAGCACATGCGGCAGCCCATTGGCAATCGTGTCAGTCAGACGATGGTGCCCGTCCCGCGGCCCTGCACCGAAAAGGGCGACGCCACTCCGGCGGTAAGGGTGGCTGAAAAATGCGATGCCTTTGGAGGTCCATCAGGGCTGCCACGACCAAAAACACGGCAGCCAAGCGTTGCGCTGCATGTGGTGAGCCGCACCATCGCCTCGCACTCGTCCAAGCCGTTCTCGGCCTCCGCCCATGTGATGGAACGCCGGCGCGGTCCACCTCCCTTCTCCCTCGCCAGCATCAATGGTACAAGCCAGCCCGCTGCGAGGCGCGAGTCCGCAGCCTCGAGAATCCCTGCACCTATGAGAGGTCGTGCATCGGGGCTCTAGAAGGTCCTCCTTGCCTCGTTTAGCGGCTGGGGCAATGGTTTGTCCACAGCCACCGAGATGGCGTCGAGGCGCGCTCGTGTTCCTGTTCGCGCGCCGGAGGGGCCGCACCAGCCCTCGGCAAAGTCGAGGCACGCGCCTGGTGCGCGTCTGCGGACTTCGCCTTCCTGCACTGCTCTCTACGCTCCTGCCATCCCTCCTGCTCGATGCCCGCCATGAGTTGCATAAGGAGAGTCGTCTTGGTGCGCAGGTGCGCCTCCCCTGCCGTCCCACCAGGAGGTGGTGCTGCTCCACAGAGCCTAATTCGGCCACAGTCATATTTGTCTCGTGCGCCACTGGTGCCTCTGCATCGGTGTCGGCAAGCCCTGCACTCCCGACACCGTCGTCGTAAGCGCCTGGGTCCCGTCCCTCAGGAAGTACCTGGATGCGATCCGCATGGTGATGCTGGAGCAGTCACCAAGGGAGACTGCCTTGCCCTTGGGTGCGGTGGTCACAGGCGTCGGGCCGCTCCACGAGGTCCCAGTCTGGTACGGGCACACCGAGCACGCTGCATGGTGGTGCGAGCTAGCGGCCTCAAGGTAGGGATCTGCGTGCGGCATCTGGAGATCAGCTGTGAAGCAGCGACGCTGCACGGACCACTCGTCGGGCATGCATTGCTCTTGTTTTTCTTTGTGGGGAGCGAGAGCTGTGGAGATTGTGCCGTATAGGCGACCGCTCGTGGGTAGGGCACTTCGGCGTATGAGCTAAGGAGCGGGGTCCACACGTGATGAGCTCAGGCAGAAAAGTGAGCCTTGCGGCTGCCAAAGGGGGTGACAGTAGAGGGAGTTGAAGGGAAGCGCACAAAGCGAAGGATTTCATCGATGAGGCCCCCAGGGGCCACTGCAGCTCTCTTCGGCTTCCACAAGTTCTCTTCGTCCTTACGGTCGGGAAATTCACCGCTCAGGCAAGCAACAGCAAAACGGCTGACTTGCATCTACAGAGAAGAAATATATTCGATAATCCGGTGTTGTGTGGGTGTGGGTGTGCGTATACAGAGAGAGAGAGAGAGACACCGGGTGCGCGGAGGGAGGAGGGCAGAGGGTGTCTGTGTGACAACGACTGAAAATAAGGTGAAGAAAACTCTGATGACATAAAGAGAAAATTAAGTGACTCGCACTCTGCAGTCTGCAGCATCGACCTCACAGGCACACACCTTTAACTTCCGCATGTCTACGCTTAACAAGCGCGCGTCAGAGGCGGTGCCAGTAGCAGTGGGACGCAAAGAGAGATGAAAAGTAGAACGCGAGGAGGTAAGCGAGGGAAAAAAGTGAGCGCGAGGCACGTACCCCCCCCCCAACGCACGCGCACAGCACAAGACGCCGAGTAGCTGTTTTTCCGCTTTCCCATACGACGCTTTCGATAGCGGATTTCTGGAAATGGTGAGCGCGTCGATCAGCCGTAACCTCGTCAACTTGCACTGTATCTCTCAACCCCTCTCTATCCCCCTATGCCCACGTGTCGTGTGATTTCACTCGCTGACCCGCCCCCCCCCCCCTCGCGCTTCTCGATGGGTGGGAGCTCTGGGTCTACTTGTGCGGGACGCCGCGCTGTCTCTTCCTCCCTCCAAACATCACTGAGGTACAATGCGGAGTGGCTGCTCATCTAGTCTGCTAAAGAAGTCGTGCAGCTCCCGCTGCAATTGATTCACCTCCGCCCCGCTCGGAGCCACCGCGGATGTGTGGCGACGAGGAAAGGAGCAGCTGTGACTGCTGATGTCTAAGATGAAGACGCTGTCCTCGGACAGCCCGCCGTCGGTGCCGATGGTGGTGCAGACAGACGGTGAGCGGGAGTTCCGCACCGGCGTCACAAATGGGTTCGATGGGATCAGCGAGGCCGCCCCGTCCGTTTTACGTGGCGGAGTCGCTAAGAGGTGGTCCATCGGGGCAGCGCGCATTTCGTGCGCACTCGCCTCAGTCGCATCCTCCCGCGACCGCTTCATGCCACCTGGCCGCAGCAGACGTTGCCTCATGGATGCTGACTACCCATTCAAACGCGGGTATGCACTTGCAACCACACAAAGGGAACGAATGCTACGCCACTGACTCTCAAAGTGACAAAGAAGAGAGAGAGAATGAGAAGAGAGACCCGCTGTCCACGATATGGTGTATGTGTGTGTGTGTGTGCACGTGCGCGTTTGGCCCTGTTCTCCCAGCCACAGCAGCATAAACGGCGACAGAATTGCCGCAGGAGAGACGGAAAAAAATGTTTAGAAAAGTGGCACCAAGAAGATGCAAGTCTATATATGTATGTGTGTGCGTGGGTGTGCGGGCACTTCTATAGAATGGGGGGATTCGGATGGAGGGTGAGGAAAGTAAATGTATGTGTGTGTGGGTGAGTGTAGGTGGGTGTGGGTGTGCGGGTGCGTGTGTCTATGCGCGGAAGTGTGCATGTAAGATAGGTAGGCATCTACGGAACTCTGTGCGGTGTGTGTGCCAGGGGAGGGAAGTGAGGAGTTTCGAGCCGACGGACAGCAAAGAAGAAGTGAATTCAGCGCACCTTTGTGGGCACAATGGAGGGGAGGGGGGAGGGGGGCATTTCCGCTTCGCAAGAAGACCACCGAGGCTGGTGTAGAGCACACAGAAAAAAATGAGGTGGCGTGTCCGCCCTTCTCCAGGTGCAACGTGCAGTGGCCCACTGGGAACGGGAGGGGAGGTAGTGGAGAGACGGACACGACCCCATGGCGAGAACCGTGCCCATCGACCGTCGCTGTCGGTGCCCGTTACTCCCTTCGGTATGGTGGCGGCGGTCTCTACTCGCCTGGAAACTCAGTGCAAGCGGCACACATGTGGCACGATGGAGCATCGCTTGTTGCTTTACATCATGAGTCTCCGCAAGACACACATGCAGAGAGAGGGAGAACAGAAAGGATGATCGGGGCTCCACAACAGGAAGAGGCGCAGAACGCAAGAAGAGTAAAAGAGAGAGAGAGAGGCGACACATGAACGAGACAAGTGGCCATGGTACACCGCCACAGCATCGGCATCCGCGTCACCGACCGATGGGGCGGCAGTGCTGATATAATGCTGCCACCGACCCCCTCCCCTCCTCCTGTAGAGTCAACGTACTTTACATCTGACAGCCAATGGAATACACATACAGGCAGAAACGCCCAGACGCACGGTTGGACAACGCTTATCGTCCAGCACCCCTGCAACTCTGCTCCGTGACGCCCGCGTGCAACAGCGAGTTCAGTATCACTTTTCCGCTGATGTGGCCGGTGAGGAGCGCAGGGGCGCCGTTGATGGTGGACATACACAGGCAGCGGCAATCGAGGAAGGGAACGCGGTGGCCGATGTCGTCGCGCAGTGTGTCCACCAGCAGCAGCTCACCGTTGGCCCGGACCAGGATGAGATGATTGCTACACACGGACAGTTGGAGGATGGCACTTGCCTGCACAGACGGCACAGCAGCGTGCAACCCCAGCCTCGTCGCCACGAGGCTGGTATGATTCACAGAGATTATGTTATCCACATGCAAACGCAACACTGCTCCCTCGGCGTCTACGCAGAAAAGTAGCCCCGATCCGTTGCCGGCGGCAGCTACCAGCGGGCAAGTGTGTGTGTAGGACGTACGCTCCGCCTTGCGCGCGAGATTCCAGAGCCGCACGCACGCGTCGTTTTCACCCACCGTAAAGGCGAAACTGCCAAAGAAGTTCACCTCGATGATTCGACCTGCGTGGCCCAGCAGCTGACACAACATGGAGTCGCCCCCCTCGACCTCGTAGATAAGCATACGACTGTGGTGGTGCTGATGGAGCGTGACGGCGACGTAGAGCTCGTCAGGGGAAACGTAGAGAGCGTAGTCTGCATCTGGTAGGGCGGTCTTGGGGAACGTACGTTCGCAGAGATGGCTCTCCCCTCTTAGAAAGTAGAAGCAGAGAGAGGTCGCCTCGCACGGCATAAAGGCTACCGTGTCAAGCCCCGCCGCCACCGCGCACCGTACTCGACCGATGGCGTGCTCGATCGGTGCCCCGGTGGTGAGCGAATAGAGCTGCAGGCAGTGCACCGCATCCATCGTCACAAGCAGAGTCCCGGCGCGGTTCGTCGAGACGCTCAGCACCGACTGTCTCGACACCTTGGCGTTACGCAGAATGTTGGTGGTGCACCGACCCTCCTTGACCTGACCGATAGAGGAGAGTCCGCACTCTAACGACCACGAGTACAAGTCGCCAGCGGTGGTGGTTGCAAACACGTTGGCATCGTGCACTGTCAGGTGCTGTATGAGACCCACGGGTGCCGACTCGGCGCCTATGAGCCTGCCCTTGTGCGAGTCCCACACGACCATGTAAGGACCAGCGCGCCCCACCACCTTCGCAGAGTCTTCCGTGAATGTAAAGTAGTCGATGCCCGCGTCCTCGATGAAGGGGTTGCGCAGGGTGCTGCATAAGGCTCCAGTCAGAGTGCACCACACCTGCAGAACAGTGCCCTGCTGAGTCACATAGCGGGTGCCAGCGGCACTCATGCGCAGCTGCACGAGCGGATCCGGCCCAACGTCGATGCGATGCAGCAGGTCGCCGACGGAGGTCCACACGTGCAGGTACGTGCCGGCGTACGACACCAAAACGCATCCGTCACGGTTGCAGCCAACGGTGGTCACAAGGCTCTCGTGGGGGAAGGTGACGTGCTCCTTCATCTCTTCATCGTAGAGCCACAGACAGCAACGACCCAGCAGCAGTAGATGGCTTCCGCAGAAAAAACCACGCTGGCGCACTCCCTCCTCCACGTCTGGGAGCTCTCGCACAATGCGCTTCTGCAGAACATCAATGAGACACAGCTGGTGTGTGGCTGTGTTGGTGGCCACGAGCAACGAGCCGAACGGGTGGAGGTCCGCCGGCCGCGCCTCCATTTTTATGGCGTCGAAGAGGAAGTTCGAGTTGCCTTCGTAGTCCCAGACGAGTACTTGCGTCTCGCTCGCCACCAGTACGCGTGTGCCGGCTGCCATAAGCACACCGACGATGGGCTGCTGCCGCTCAAAGGGCATGTGCAGCTCGGCAATGGGCTTGCCGAGGTCTGAGGTAAACACGAACACGGCGTCGTTAGTCGCTGCTACCACGTAGCTGCCTCTGCAGTGGCACCACAAGCACGCCTCACTCATGTGAGCCGACACCACGGCGGTGTTTTCCTGGCCATCGTTACAGGGTTGCAGAAACACCTGCGGTGTGATGCATTTGGTCGAGGCGGCTGCAGAGGCGTATGGAGAGAACGAGCGGCGCAGCAGTGCCGTCTGGTAGAGGTCTGAGGAGTAGTTCGCCACCTCGTGCAGGCAGCGCAGGAGGGGGCCCTCGGCCAACTCCGGAGGCACAGGCGAGCCACCAAGGGCTTCCACCTCGCGCAGCAGCGTTCGCGCCTGCAAGAGGCGTAGGAACGCATCCAGCACGTGCAGCTGGTGCAGCGGCCCGCGCCGCAAGATGGCATCCATCATCACCGGGTCGCGCAGGAGATGTCCTGCCTGCCGCATGTTGCCGTTCTCTATCATCAAGGGCACCAGGTACCAAAGCGCATGCGGCACCTCAGTGCTGTAGGTAATGACGAGTCTGTACAGGTGAGACTCGAGAAGCACACTGAGCCGCGGCACGTGCTCGCTGTAGAGATCAAGGAAGAGCATCTTCAGAATCGGGTGGGCGACATGGGCAGTGGCATCTTGGCGCCACAGAAGGAGGCCCATGTCTGACAACACCAGCAAGGTGGACAGGGCAGTGTGGCGGGGGCATGAGTTCAGGTCCTCGCAGATGAACACCAGCTCTGTCGCTGGCAAGGGAGCCAGAGCAACCAGTGCGAGTAGCGTCTCCACGGTAACCTGCGGATACAGCATCGCGGCCTTGTCATGCAGCGACTGCACCAGCCCGGCAACTGTCGGTGGCAGCTCGCCCTCGATCAGCTGGTGCGTCTCGTACTCCGACTCAACGTGGCGTCCCGTGTTCAAGAAGTGGTGCAGGTACGACGAGGCCAGGCGGGGGTACACTGTCGACATGGCCTCCTCTTTCTGCAGGTAACTCTTCTCTGCGATAGCGAGGTCCTCGCGCGACTTAAGCTCGCGCATGCCCATCCCAGGCAGCACCACGTTGCTCTCCCTCAGGAACGACTTGAAGAGCTGCACCGAGTTGAGCTCCGTCATGGGCGAGCACAAGCACTCGAAGGGCTGAGGCATGCGCTTACGCAGCAGCGGAAGCACCGGGCTCTCCGTGTTGAGCGATACTACAACGCGGACCGTCGGGGGCAGGATATGCGGCATCCACGCTGCCAATACGCTGTAGTGACACCCACAGGTGTCGAGCAGATCGATGCGGCCTAGCAGTAGAGCCATCGTTGGCCCAGCGTAGGCGCGGATGGCTTCCCGCACCGTCTCCGCCAGCGCATCGATGCTGAAGAACTCAAGGGTGCACTCGGGGGCGAAGAGGTGAAGGAGACGGTACAAGAGTACCACAACGCTGCTGTGGTCGATGTCCACAATGTGGCAGACCACGCGCGCTGGCAGCTCGCCGCCCACGCTGGGCCGCCCCTCCCACAGTAGGCTCGCCACGTTGCATAGGATGCTGCCCTTGCCAATGCAGCCGGCGCCGTAGAGAATGAATGGGGCACTGCTGTCCCGGTAAGGACCGGAGGCATACTCCAGTACGAGTGCGGTCTTTCGAGGGTGAAAGCGGCCACATTGCACAAAGCCTCGCATCACATCCATCTCGTCAGGACTCATGTAGAAGAGCTTCGACTCCTCGAGCCCTAGCACCTCGTCCACGTGCATGACGGCTGAGGTGATCTCGTCCACTGCAGGTTGCTGGAAAGTCATCTGAAGGGAGGTGAAGAGGTCGCTCTGCCAACGCACCACTCGGTTGCTTGGTGTCAGCACCACCGCCGATGCAGTCGCCGTCGCCTTGAGAGACTGATAAGAGGTTCCGGCGAAGCCAGCACTGCGCAGCCACTGACTTGCCGGAACCACGTCGGTGACGCCGCCAGAGAGCCCCCACGAGATCGGCGTGTAGCAGAAGAAGGCGCGCACTGCACGGTAGGTGCGGAGCCGCAGTTCGCCCATTTTATTGTGCAATGGGAGGTGGGGCGGCGGCTTCTGGTGCAGCACTCGCTCCAGTGCAAACAGCTCTCGCGTCGAGAGCGGCTCGGCGCCGAGAAGGGCGATGCACCACGTCAATTGATGATTGAAAGTTTCTTGGCACCGCGCCAGCTTTGACTCGACCTGCTCCGCTGAGTCCACATCACTGAGGGTGAGGGCCGCTACACGCACCCGCATGTCCGCCATGTAGTTGTTCACCACGGGCAGGCACTTCTCGCAGTACTCCTGCACCGCCTCACTGGTGCCAAGCGTCAAGAGAAAGACGGTGTGCCACAAGTGGGGACTGCGCGGAACGCCATGTGGTTCGTAGCCGTACAACTCCATATCCTTGTTGGCCCGCAGTGTCGCTTGCAGCCGTGTGACCCACTCGTCCATCACCCCGCACCCCTCCAGGCCGAGGTGAGTAAAGCGCGTGTTTTGCCGCGCCGCGTCCCACACCTGGCGAATGGCTGGTGTGGAGAGGAAGTTGCAGGCGACGTCGACACTGCGCAAACTCGGGTGACCTTCGGCGATGATATCTGCCAGGAGGCTCATGCATGTCTCATCAACGCTGTTCTGTGGAAGGCGCACCTCTTCTACGCACTGATGCTGCCGTACAAATAAAAGTACGGCGAGCACGCCAAGGCGGCCGAGGAAGGTGTGCGAGGCATCGAGCAATCGCACGCTAAGGAGGTCCGACGCCCGCACCTGAGCCTCGATGTCGCCGTTTGGCTTCACGCCGCGCCGCCGACAGCACTCCACGTAGAGGTCGTACGCAGCATTCATGATGCCGAGGAGGGGAAGTGTTGAGGATGTAGTCGCGGGAGAAGAGCGCCGCAAGAAGTGCTGCTGACCAATCACATGTAGAGAGGCGTCACTCCGACACGAAGAGCAAACAAGCACACGCGCGCGAAGATAAAGAATGGTGGGAAAGGGAGCAGAGGGGGAGGAAATGTATCCGGCCCCGGTGACGACGTCTATGTGGGGGGAGGGGGAGGGGGTGTGTGGACAACTGGGCGTTACTGACTAACGCAGCGGGTGGGCGTGTAGTACAAGGGAAAAAGAGAAGGGCACCGCTAATGCGCTCCGCCCCCACCAGCACCGCCCGCTGCTTCCTTTTGGCTTTCTGCACTGTCGCTGCCCCGTGTGAACGGCAACACGTGTGTCTGTGCACGGGAGAGAGAACGCGCATTCAGTGGACGCAGTTGGTAGGCAAGTTGAGCAATCGAAAGGACAGAGCGCGCATCACTGGACTGCCTGCATGAGGCGAGGAGAGACAACGACTAGGGGGTGATGCAGTGGTGCACACCTAAGCATACTTACACAAGCCCAAACCAGTGCGTGCTGGCGGAGAGGAAGCTACGGCAGCGCAGTCGCGTTCACGTCCTGTGGAGTAGGGGGACACTAGCGTGACTCGCTGTCGACCATGAAGGCGGTGGCGTCTGCTGAAATTGTGTTTCAAAGTGTGGCTAGGCACGGTCATGTCAGCTCGATCGCTTGCGTCTGAGGCAACAACGAAGCAAAAAGCAAAGCCTTCTACGGTGCTTTAGCGCGTGCATAGGCGCAGCTGAGTCAGTGGCAGCTAAGCAGAAAAGTGTTGCGTTGTGGTTGCACCAATCCAGGATGTGGAGGAGGAAAAATGCCGTGGAGGGCCATCCACGTAAGCGCCATGCTGGTGCGGTGAGAAATCAGTAAACGAATACCTGCACGTGGTGGCGAGATCGTCACGAGCATCCGCCGTGCTCGGTGACCCAAGTTCCGCTGCGGCGCTTCACGAAAGCGTCACTGTCAGGGAGCGCTGGAGTTCTGCCAGCTCTGGAAAGACAAAGGGCAGGCTGCTGCGTGTGATGGTCAGCACAGTGAGGAGACGCAGTGAATGGGTAAAGTTCAGGTTAGTGCGCAGGCGCTCGCAGCACGAAAGCGACAGGACGCGCAGGAGCGGCGTGTGCGGCACCAGCGCTGTCACGTCGGCCTCTGTTATGTTGGTGTGGTTGAGACAAAGATGCTCCAAGTTATGCGCACCGCACAGCCAGCGAATGTTCGGTAGTGTGCCATAGGAGAGGTGGAGGTGCGTGGCGGCGCCCAGCAGCTGCGCGTGCAGTGGGTCGTCACGGGGCCAGCGCATGTGCGCAAAGTAGCCGACTTGGAGCTGCAAGGTGGGCTGCGTTATAAACGACGCAAACTCAGTGGGTCGCAACATGTTGTCAGAGAGGTCCACTACCCGCAGGGTCGAAAGGGTGCCGAGCTGAGACACGAGTATGAGCCGCTCGCAGCTGGTAGCGCGCAGAACTCGAAGAGAGGCAGCACAGGCAAGGGGCTCAAGGCTGGACAAGCGAGGACAGGAAGAAACGTCGAGGGTGGTTAGGAGAGGAAGCTTCGCCAAGATGCGGAGCTCCTTGTCGCGGATCAGTGTCTGGGCCAGTTGCACCTCCTGCAGATGTTGAAGCTGACTCAGTGGCTTCAAGTACTCCACACGGCACGTGCTCGCCGTGACGCGGCGCAAGAGAGGCGCGTACTCGGCCACAACCAGAGAACCATGCTCGTAGGGAGAAGGAAGCAGCACGAGGGCCTGCAGCCCCTCAAGGGCGGAAAAGACACGGCCAGTGCTGCGTCTATGGGCTGAAATGCAGGCGCTGAGGCGATGCTGCGACGTCAGCGCAGTTACCTGCACGGGCGTGCCCTCCCAGCCGGACAGCAGCGAGTCCAGCACGAGACTGTGCAGGTTCGTCACGTGCACCGCCACACCGCCAGGCCCGAAGAGGCGATAAAGCAGCTGCGTGTGCCACGTCACAAGCCACAGAGGCACGCGGTGGAGAAAATCGTTGAGAGTGATGCCCATGCGGTCCACTCGCACAGTGCACACACACCCGCTCTCTTGCTCGTAGAAGGGTAAGTAGTGTGCACTCCTCTCCTGAGAGGCCTGCCTTGGGCGGGAGTGAGCACTTATCATGGACACGAACGCCGCAGGAGCCGCTGCGCACCACGCCCACACGACGCCGATGCTATTGCTCTGTGCGACGTACTCAGAGACGTCGCTGATCCCCTGCTTGTCCATCGCCTCTTCGTCTTCACTGTCACTGCATGATGCGCATCAACGGAGGATCGACGATGAGCATCACGTCTGCTCACTCCTCTACGAGAGCATAAGGAAGGAAAACGAAGAGGTGTACAAGCGGAAAGGGAGCCCCGTTTGAATGTACGCGTTTGTGGGGGGGGGGGGGAGGCGTGCTGTAGTCTGCAGACGGTGCTAGGCAGGTAGCGTAGCGCACTCTCAGAGACACACAAACATGTGAAGAAACACAGAAGGGAGAGAGAGAGCAAAGTGCGCTGCCCGTTTCGCTTAAAGGATACGCGTCGCATACCATTGAAGACAACGGGGACTGTTAAAGGAAGTAGTGCGCAGAGTCCCCTCCGTGAGACACCCTCTTGGTGCGGAAGCGTCACGAGGAAAAGCGCAACTCTTCGCGCCGCAGTGCACTAAGCCCCACTTGTCACTCTGCACAGCACAGATGGGCGGCTTGACCTCGAAGGCAGAGGCCAACGCAGCCAAATCCCCTGAGGGCGCAGGCAGGCAAGCTGCGCCCATGGCGGGAAATGCGCGGCGGTGACGCGAGTGTCAACATTCCGTCATTCGCCTCGCTGGGTAGAGAAGAAGAGCGTCGTTCAGTTACTTATCTGCAGCCTACTCTTCGCTGCTTGATGACCTCGAGTGACGGGGCCCCCAAAGCGCCCCGCATTTGTCCTCTCTCGGGGCGATGCATGTGAGTGTTCGGGCGCACTTACATAAAATGAGCCACAGCCACCCTCGCCAGACACGCACTTGCGCATCTCCCTCCGGCCCAAGCACCATCCAACGCCGATGCACAACAGGTGAGAGCCTGAAAGGAGACAAGAGGAAGGGCGACGGCAGGGGGAGGCATCCGGGTGAGCACCTGAAGGGAGAAAGAAAGGGGCGGACCACACGCGGAGGAAGAGGAGGGAAGAAGCGCAAACCTCCGAGACGCCCAAACGAGCATCAAGTGGCAACGTGGAAAACTATGGGCCACACACACACACACATGAAGAAATGCACAGACACCAAACAAAAGCGGGGCGTGAGCGTCCCCACTACCAGCGCGGATGGACCAACCACGTAGCAGCCTCAAGTACACGGACGGCGTACCACTGCAACGAATGACTCGCACCCCGCAACCGCGGCAACGACAACTTGCCACTGTCCATGCAACCAGTCCAGGAGTCCGCAACAGCAAAGCTCACAAGAAAAACATCACCAACCCATTCGTTTTCACATGCCGGCTCTCTACCATAGAGCACGAAGGAAACCCAACTCTACCCCCGCCATGCCAGGACCTATCGCGCGGTGCGAAGCAGCGGTGGACACACGTGGTACAGGAACACGCCAACTCAGTCACCGGAGCACGGCCCCTGCACCAAACCCTGCCCACCCACACAACCACTCCGCAGGCCGCCTCACAGCAGCTCCTCTCATGCTGGTCGCCACCCAGGGCGTCCCTCTCGGGGAGTGGGGGGGGGGGGGGGGGGGCGCACAGACTCCCCACACAAGTAGGCAGCGAGACCCCAGAAAGGAATAGGTTCGAGTCACGCCGACACTTCACCTACCATAGGAGTGGCGCAGACGTGTTCACTGTCGCACCTCGCTCCGACGCAACACCACCTAGGACCTGACCGCCGACGTCAGTAGCGGCACATCTCTCTCACTTCGCTACGACGTCGGGGCTTGCCCTTGTCACCATCAGAGGCAGATCAGCACTGGCAAGAATGGGGGGAGGGGGGGAACTACTTGTCTCCCCCCCCCCCAGACAGAGTGGGGGGTACTGAACCGTGACCCAACACAGCGGTGTCCCCCCTGCCATCAAGAGAATAATAAGCCAAGAGAAAGAGAAAGGAGTTAAGAAACTCCCCTGGCATGCGCATCAGCACACATTTGGCGTGAAGCACGACAGGGGAAGATGGGAGGGGGAGACAAAGCACACATGAACTAATTGTGTGGTGGTCATCTGAGCAGTGCCGACCTCTGCAGAGGGACAGAAGGAAAAACAGTTAGCGAAAGTACTGGCAAATACTGGAGAATGCTCGATGCGTTATGAGCAACAACAGAACCTGGTAAAGCAGCACAGGGAAGAGAGGGATGAGAAATTAAGAAACTGGCCAAGTGGAGAGTGGCAGTGACCACTTGGGTGGCCTCGCTGCTGCGCATGGTATCGCCTGACAGGCACTGAAATCAGAAGAAACGAGTCGACGAGTCCACCGAGGCAACCACGGAGCGGCGCACGCGGTAATGTGGCAGTAGGCAGCCCAGTACCTGCACCACAGAGAGGTGGTCTCTGCCCACACCTTACGACGGCTTAAAGATGTGACGCGACAGCACCTGGAACGCCCATCTTGTCGAACATCAGCTCCCTCTGTTGGCGCGCCTTCAGCTCCGCGGCACTCTCGTTCTCTCGCGGCGGCGACGGCAGCAGCTTGCCAGGGTTGCAGATGCCCTTCGGGTCTACCTTCTTCTTCATAGTAAAGAGGAGGTCTATCGCGTTCGGCCCCATGTAACGACTCATCCACGGCACGTGCTCGTAGCCGATGCCGTGGTGGTGGGTGAGGTTGCCAGTGTGCGCCAGCATCGCCTCCGTCGCGCGCGTCTTGATATCGAGGAAGATCTTCATGTCCTTGTCGTCCTTCTGCGCACTGGCGAAGGTGAAGTAGAGGCAGCAGCCGTACTTGTACTGGTGGGCCGAGTGGCAGCCGATCCAACCGCAGAGCCCGTGCTCCTTCCACACCTGCCGCACAGCAGCCTTCACCGCACGCCAGCACGGGATCGCCTGCGAGTAGAGAACGCTCGTCTCAAAGACGTCCGCCCAGTGGGAGAGAGAGAGGGCGAAGTCACGTATGTATGGCAGGTCGTACTTCTTCGCCTGCCAGCTTTCACCCGCTCCGCGGCCGATGCCGACACCACCGTACTTCTTGAAGACGGCCGCCGCCTCGCTGCGCTGGAACTTCACGCTATTCGGCGTCCCCTCAAACCCAACAATCGCTAAGCTCATGTGTTGCAGGTTCCAGCCGCGGTAATTCTCGAGAAAGGACTTGACACCCTTGCTGATCAGGCGCTCAAGAAAGCTGTGCTCAGCAGTCCCCATAGCCATGCTCATGCGAAAGTCGTCCTCGTCGTACAGGCGCATCGTGCACAGGTGTATTCCTCTGGCGTTGCACGTGTAGAAAGCGCTGAAACCGGCCTCGAAGGTAGGGAACAGGTACCCTTCGTACAGCTTCTTCTCCGGTATAGTCTCCACCTTGAGGGTGGCCTCCGTAATGATGCCGAAGACGCCTTCAGAGCCGATGAAGAGCCCGTTCATGTCCACGCCACACGTGCGGGAGGTAGTCGGAGTTTCAATGACACCCGTCGGCGTAGCCACCTTCACAGCCACCACCATCTCTTCAATGTCACCGTACTGGTTCGACATCGCCCCGCTGCTACGGGCACCGATCCATCCACCGAGGGTCGAGTAGATGTAGCTGTCGGGGTCGTGGCCGAGCATGAAGCCGTAGCGAAACAACTGCTGATCCAGGTCGGGGCCTAGCACACCGGTTTCAAAGGTGGCCAGACGCGACTCGCGGTCAATCGATATCATGTGGTTCATGCGGCGCATGTCCACCGAAACGATCATGCGGGCCCGTTCGAAGGGATCCGCCTCAACACCACCTGTCACGTTGGTACCACCGCCGAACGGAATGACGACCACGTTGTGCCTGTGCGCCAGCTCCATAATCGCAACGCAGTCCTTGTGGCTGTTCGGCAGCAGAATGCAGTCCGGAGCGTACTCCACCATACCCTTGCGCACGCGCCACAGATCGCGGTAGTTTTTGCCCACAAGGTGGTACAGGCGGCTCTTGCCGTCAGGACGAATTTGACTCTTTTCTAGCACCGCAAAGATGTCCTTCATGAAGGCGTCGTTGAGGTTCGGCTTGTTGAGCTTTGCAACTGCCTCGTCCAGAGAAATACTCGGCGACAGCGACGGGACCTCTTTTGGTCCGACTCCGCCCCGGACCTCCTTGTAGAGGAATTCGAGCAAATTCTTGATGGGCTTGCCATCCAAGTGGCGCACCCAGAGCGGGTTCTCGTCGTCGATCTGCATCTGAATACCCTCAGCACCCCATCCGTTCCACTTGAGGCGGTCATACACCTCCGCACGGGTGGACACACGTTCCTCGTCAGCGGGCATCTTGTCCTACGCTTTATCGCTTTTTTCTTGATCGCTTTCAACTGTGTGTGTGACGCTGTCGCCCTCCTCTGCGGTGCTTGCAAGAAGGTGCTTGGGTGTGGGAGGACCAGGTTCGCGCGCGTGGCGTGGGATGTCTGCTTTGCGGAGAGCGTAGGCGAAGAGGGGAGTGAGGCTGAGCGCAGGTAAGAGCAGTAGTCTGTCCGGCCGCTGCGCACGTGGCTGCGAGCCCTTCTCGTGTTGCGGAGAAAAGCAGCACAGAACAAGGCGAGAAGAGACGAACAGAGATGGAGAGGGCACGGCCGACACAAAACAGCTCAACGCGTAGAGAGATTGATGTGGTGAACAATTTTATCCACAGCGGGCAGGCGCATACGCACACGACAGAGAGCCGCGGGGAAATGGCAAACGAAACGAAAGGAGCTGCGGTGTAGTAAGAAGGGGGGAGTGCAGAGAGGGAGGAGGATCCGTGTGGGGAGCATCTGGGGAAAAAAGGGAGGCCGTTGCGCCACGGCGCAGCCGGCGCCTGAACGGGTCATGCGGCGCGGCTTTCAAACGTCTGCATGTGCGTGCGCACAGACAGCAGACGCTCGGAGAGACGCGCTTACTTCACACCACGGGGCTAACAAACGCACAAGAAAATAAACGGCGGCACAGAGAGGAGGAAAGAGACAGGCACGCAGAGGTGCTGCGGAGGTTTCACTGCGTGTGCTAGTCACGTCGCAGTCCTGTGACAAAGCGTCGATTCCGTCCTCACTAGCCACTCCCCCTCCATCCTCAACACCTCAGTACTTGCCACCGCAGCAGAAGAAGCGAAGTATGGCCATGGTTGCCTCGTAGCGCCATCCTCGCGATGCGCTACCCTCGGGTGCGTACGTCATCATGTCGCGCTGCGGCATCGTGGACAGGTACCGGCGCAGCTGGCGGATCTTCTCGAGCGATTCAGTCGGGGCTGCACGCTTCAGCATCTCCTCTTCGAGCGCGTTGAGACAGAACAGCGTCATGTTGCGATTGAAGCCGAAAAAAGAGGCCGTCTTACACCTGCGCCTTGCATCGTGCGACGTGGCGTCGTGGCGGAGTAGAGGAAATAAAATGCCGTCGCGGATGCTAGCGGACCCGTTGAGGAGGGTGACGACGCGGTCAATCCCCATCCCCCATCCCGCCGTCGGAGGCAGCCCAGCCTGCAGCGCCTTCAGAAACGTTTCATCCAGGGCCATCGCCTCGTCGTCGCCGGTTTGCCTGTCCAGTAGTTGCTGTTGAAAACGGTAGTACTGCTCCTGCGGATCATTCAGCTCGCTGTACGCGTTACAGTACTCAATGCCGTTGATGAAAAGCTCGAAGCGAGCCGACAGCCCCGGCCGCGCACGCTGCTCCATCGCCAGCGGGCTCATGAAAAGCGGATGGCCTGTCACGAACGTCGGCTCCACCACGCGATCAGTGATGAAGTAGTCGATGAGCTTGTCGAACATCTTGGCAGCTGTGCGTACGGATGGAAGCGGGATGTTGTAGCGGAGCATAATGGCAGACATGTACGCCAGCCCACGCGGCGTGTTCAACTCAGTCGGGGGTGGCAGCTCGACGCCGGCTGCCTCCTGCACTGCGTCGTATGCGCTAACGCGGCGAAATGGCTGCTCAAAGTCGATTTCCACGGGTTCCTTCGCTACGCACGACGTCACAACAACTTTGGTGGTGCCGTTCGCCGCGAGCGCCAAGTGCCGCATGATCTCTTCCGTCATGACCATCAGATCCTCATAGGTGTGATAGGCGGCGTAGAACTCGCACGTGGTAAACTCGGGGTTGTGGCTACGGTCGGCGTCCTCGTTTCGGAACACGCGGCCGATCTCGTACACGCGCTCCATGCCGCCCACAACGCACTGCTTCAGGTGAAGCTCAGGAGCCACCCGCAGGAAGAGGTCTGCGCCGTTAGCGTTGTGGTGCGTGATAAACGGCCTCGCGCTCGCGCCTGAGGCGACGGAATGCAGCACCGGCGTCTCCACCTCGATGAAGCTGCGCGCGTCGAGGTAGTCCCGTAGAGCGCGGGTGATGGCGTGGCGCTTTCGGAAATGCTGCAGGACGGACGGGTTGGACATCATGTCGACAAATCGGTAGCGGTATTTGATGTCAGTGTCCGTGAGCGGCACGAAGCCCCTCAGATCGGGGCACAGCGCCTGGTCCGTGCAGACATACGGCGCCAAGATGGAGGCCTCCGTTGCGTAGAGGGACAATTCCCCTTTCGCGGTGCGCCCCGGCACTCCGGTGGCACCGAGAATGTCACCGGTGTGCAGTGCGTCAGCAAATGCACGCAGGTCGGTCTTGGTGAAGGACTCGCTCACCTGCCGCAGCACCTGCAGTTGGGCCTCGCCGCTGCGGATGGTGATGAAGAGGATACGTCCCATGTCCCGGATGCTCACCACACGGCCCCCGACACGCACACCAGGCGCCTCGCTGCAGCGCTGATCGGCGCTGATGTGGTCGTACTTCGCGCGGAACTTCTCGAGTGTTATGACGTTACCAAATGACTGATACGCGTGCGGGAAGTCAAGGATGGTCCGCGGCGGTGGAAGACAGGCGCCAGCCGATATCGTGGTGGTTGCAGCTCTGGCACGCTGGCTTCTCGCGGACTGATGGATAGCAGAGACAACTGATGAGTTGGCAGCCCCCTTACACCCCTTCCGCTTCCGCTCTTTGGGCCTCGCTGCCTCGCTGCCGGTGGCGGCGGCATGGGCCCCTGATGTGGACATCGGAGGAGAGGCAGAGGCGCTGGAGGCGGCCCTCTCCGTCGTCGGGGGCGCAGTGTCAACAGACATCGATGCCCCTTGACGAGCGACAGCAGATGCCCCGCGGCACTGAAACGTCAAGGAGCCCAGCAGCAGCAGCGCTGCCACCTGGGTTCTACTGGCGGGGTACATCACCACAATCACCGAAGATAAACAGAGCTGACGAGAGTGCAGGGAAAAATAAAAGGGGGAAAATTGAGCTCAGCAGCGGAGCACGGCGCGGAAACGTGCGCAGAGACACACACCGCAACAGTGGGGGGAGGGGGGGATTTGCCAAGAGCGTAAGGAGTGCCAGCAGGCTGCCAGGGTGCGGCTGTGTGAAGAGCAGCATGTGGGTTGTATGGCGCAGAGAAAAGACACGAAGGCGGTGAACGGCAGAGAGGAGGAGAAAGATGGTGTTGGTGAGAGCGACGAGAGCCAAGCTATGCAAGCACGACGAGAGAAGTGGCACCTCTCTCTCTCCCCCTATCACACTTGCGCGGGTATCTATGCATCTAAGCATACCCCTTCATGCCTCTGCGCCGAGGCAGTGCAGGGGTGGAGCTGACACCTCCTCATCTCTGGTGAGGCCCATGGGTCACAAGCGCCTTGCAGCACTCCTTCCCTCCTTCCCTCCTCCTCGTACCCCTGAGGCATACCCTGTCATGGGAGTGGACGGCACCGTCGAGGGGACAGGAGGAACGAGCATCCGTAACCATATGGGCGCGCACACAGAGAGAGCGAGCGCTCGCGCCACCACCATCATTCTTGCGGGTGGCATGGTGAGTGCGGAGGGTGTCTGTTAGCAGTTTGAATCCTTTGTGTTTCTACCCGTCAACTCAATGGCGCCTGAGGACGGAGCATCGTCTGCCCGCGTCTCCGTAGGATAGCCCATAGTAATCCGCGTACGCTAGCGTAAACACCAATATGCAGAAGCAACATCGCCAACGCCTGCGCTTGACGACGAGGCGAGTCAGCAAGGCGCCATCAAGATGATAATTCAGAAAACAAAGAAGCAACTAAAGCGCCCACCAGTACGCACAGAGAGAGAGAGACACACAGCCGTACAACGATAAGCGGAGACGCAACCATGGGAGCCGTGCCTTATACGTCCGAGGCGAAAGGCACCGTCACGACAGGGAGAGAAGAGGGAAATGAAGGGGGAGGGACGCGATGAAACGCAACACAACTCTCTCGTAGAGAGGCAGAGAAAAGGTGAAGTAAAGCCCAACGAGTGCGCGCCGCATTACACTCGCCCCCGCTGCCAGACGCAGCACCGGCATACACCGATGGGCACACACCAACACATCATCCGCCATCTCTACAGCTTGTAGTTGAAGAAATAGAACTTAAAGGAGAGTGTGAGACCCATGTGAAAGCCCGCCACGAGGACCACCAGGCCAATGAACCAGTTCCGCTCCAACGTTGTTTTCCACATGTGCCACATGTTAATGAGCAGGTAGGCTGTGGACCAGGCGCCACCGACCATTACGAAGCACCACTGCGCGGTACTAGACGGGATCATGCAGAGGATAGCCACAAGCTCAAAGATGAACATGCTGTAGCCGTACAAGCAGACGGTGTCAGCGAGGGTGGCAGGCAAGTTCTTCCACTGCATAATGCCCCACACAACGGCACCAAAGACAAAGCAGTAGAGGTAAATGACGGCGTACGCGACGGAGGCGACGGAGAAGTCGTACCTCCACGGGTTCGTCTTGTCGTTGTTCTTTGTGTAGGCAATCCTGCTCATGATGTTGCTGACCACCGCTAAGGTCATCCAGAGGGTTGTGCAGATCCAGAAGGGTCCGTACAGGTCCGGCTTGCGAGACAGCACCACGCCCGCCTCCTCAAGAGTCGCCTCTTCCGCCATTCCGCCGGCCCCATCGGCACCGACAGACTCGTTGAAGTGCCAGTTGCGATCCATCAGGAAGTCTGGTGGGTTCAGTGGGGCGAGTGTGTTGCTGAGGCGAAGCAGTAACTGCCGCGTGTTGATGTCGAAAAAATGCTGGTAGAACGGCAGCGTCCAGAACTTGCTTGTTGCGGTCGGCTGGGAGGCCGCCGCGGCATCCGCCTCCGCGGCGGCAGGGCCAGCTGGCGGCGCGGGGGCTACCACGGGTAGCGACGGGGTCGCACTGCCGTCGCCAGAGTAGAATTGCATTGGAGGCCTGTTTGTGTTGGTGTTCGGCAGCTGCTTGGGCACCTCCGTGTACACAGCAGAGCCATAGCTGTGGGGGTGGTCGCCGGTGTTGTAGGAAACAGCGGATGGCATGACGGCGTCAGCAGAGGGGTGTGACTGCTCCCGGAAGGGGTCAGCCAAGGCGCTACTCTCGTACGGGTTCGCCATTCTCAACTGACTGTATGTGCGTGGGGGGGAGGGGTAGGGGGGGGGGGGGGGGGGGAAGGGGGCGCACGTGTGTTCAATAGAAAGAGGCGGCACGAAGACGCAAAAAGGGGTGAGGCGGAGGCGGCGAAGGTGCGAAAATGCAACGGTGGAGCGTCAAGCGGGCGCTCGTTCTCTCTTGCGGTGGCAAAGATGAATGGATGTGGTCAGAGGAAATGCGAAAGCGGGAAAGGGAAAAAAGAGCGCAAGCAGCAGCAGCGCTGATGGGCAGCTCGTGACAGAGTGGCGGGACGAGGGAATTAGAACCGAGTCAAGGGGGAGGGAGGTCACTGAGTGGGCAGGAGACGTGCGCGTGTATGCCAGTCTTGTTAGAGACTCGACGTTGAAGCAACCCAAAGCGTGCGTATCCCGTCGCTTCTCTTACTACTGCTGGGGGGCTTGCCCTCCAACCGGCCCGATGGCGTTCTCGCCAGTTTGAACATGCATTCAGCGTGGGCACGCCTCCGCCAGCGTTGGGGTGCCCATGGTAGGCGACAGAGAGGGCAGAGGGCAGTGCCTTCTCGGCACAAGTCACGACAAGGCCACGAATATGATCACCTACGTACCTCCCCCCTCCCCTGTGGAGGGGGAGGGTTACGTGGAAGGTGAAAGAGCAATGGCGGTTGAGCATGTCACTGGCTCTATCTCTGCACTAAGATGTCTGATACGGGTGAGCCGGAGCTACGCCAGTGGTGGCCGGAAAACTGTGAAAGAGAGGGACAACATCCAATAAAAGAAGGGGAAAGGGGAGCCGCAGAGAAGTCGCGCGCACTAAGTGCCGCGCGAGAGTTGCCGCACACACGCACACGTAGAACCACGTCGAAGGAAACCCAGCGACCGCGCAGTAAAGCGGCGCGTGGCGAACTCTACCTCAAGAGTAACACAACACACGACGCACGAGGAAGACGCTCGCGTACGCTGAAGAGGAAGGGGAGCTCGACGCAGCAGCGCTGCCCTACGGTCACAGGGGTGCGTGTGCGATTCCCTCGCAGAACACCTGCGCGCACCCTCCTCTCTCTCCCACCGCGTTCTTTGGAACGCGCTTCACCTCCATAAATGCTGCCACCCTTACTTACTCGATCGCCTCTCAATGCACATCGACTAGTGCGACTCTACGAGTTCTGCCGGCGCCGCATGATGAACGAGGCAACCACCATAGCCGCTGTGAGCGCTACACAGGCGTACAAGGTGACGGAGCTGTCACCGTTGAGGGAACAGCGCGCATTTGCCGCAGCTGCTTTCGCCTCGATAGCATCGTACAACGCCTTCTCCGTCACCAGCTGGATGCGTGGGTTGTTGTACCACTCCACCGAACCCACACTGGTGCGGCTGCTGCGGATGGCCTCCGTGAGTGCCTTGACATTGTCATCCGACAAGTCGCACGAGGTCAGGTCGAGGGAGTACACATGCCGCATGTTTGGTACCGCCCGCACCAGCGCGTCCCGGCCGACATCGGTCACAGCGTCATTGCACGCCAAGTCAAGCGCAGTGAAATGCCGGTTGTTCGTCTTCGTAAGGGCCTCCGCAATAGCCTGAAAGCCGACATCTCCTACGTGATTAACAGAAAGGTTAAGCGACTCAATACGTGAGGAGCTGGAGAGAATAAAAGCCTCGGCGATGGCCACTGCGCCAAGATCGCCGATGTGGTTGTCACTGAGGTCGAGGCTGGTGAGGTTGGGGTGGCTGCCGAGCATCTCCGCGACTATTCGAGCGCCCTCGTCACCCAGCAAGTTGAAAGCTAGTGAGAGCTCCGTGAGAGTACGGCAGACCACCGCGCCGTCACATAGCGTAGGCAGCCCACGTGGGGTGATGTGGTTGGTCACAACGCTCAGCGTCCGTAGCTTGACAGACTGCAGCAACAGCGCGAGGGAGTAGAGCGCCTCGTCTTGGATGGCGTTCTCGTTCACGTCGAGGTAGGTGAGGTGCGGGCAGTGCTCCCGCAGTGCGTCGAAGAGGCACACCGCACCCTTGGGACCGATCTTGTTGTCTTTAAGATCCAGCGACTCCAGATTGGCCATTCGTGAAATGTATCGTCGCACCACCTCCATGCAGTACTCGGGCGACATATTGCTGCCGGACAAGTCCAGCGATGTCACTCCGGCAGGGTCGACAATGGCGGCCTCGAGCGCCTCCGAGGTGAGCTGCCCATATGTGAGCTCGACCACGGGTTCCTGGGATGAGAAGGTGGGCATTTCTCTAGGCGTAGGCAGAGGGGAAGAGAGCGGCAGAGCGAGTATAGTGGCATGAGATGCAGCCTAGCAAAGATGCGGTTGCACTCGAGTGCCTACGGGCTCATGCGTGTGTGACGTAGGTGTCCGGTGCAGAAAGGGGACTTGAGAGCGCTTTTTAAGGAAGGTGCGTACAGCGCGAGACAACTTACTCCACAAGAGCACAACTGGAGAGCTGAGGCACGCATGCAAGAGAGAGAGAGAGAGAGAGACAAGGTGGCACAGGAATTCCGTGTGTCTGCATGTGTGCCACGCACGGGCGTCTTACGAAGAGTGAAGACGAAGGAACGAAAAAGATAAGGGCGACACTCCGTGGCTGCCACACAGACAGAGGGTGGATAGGCGACAGTGCGCAAGTACAAGAGCACGTGTTGCATGCAGAAGGACAATGAAAGGATTTCGGCCCGTGTGGATGGAAAATTAGGCGTTAGGGGAGGATGTCAGCGTGAAGACCCGCGTCAGGGTTCCACCACCTCCTCGACAGTACCCACGAGCAAAGATAGAGGGGAGTCAGCGAGAGAGAAAGAGAGAGAGATCGATGCAACACCGGTGAAACAGCAAAGGGGAGGCATGCGAAAGTCTGCGCCGCTTCAGAGATGGACTCGACTGATGGCCC
>NC_009322.2:47476-103028 GCF_000002845.2 Leishmania braziliensis MHOM/BR/75/M2904
AAANNNNGGCCGCGATGAGTGTCAGCTCTGCTCCATCGCCGACGTCGTGATGCCCACGGGAGCCACTCCCTCGCGCCTCTTCCCTAAATAGACGCGCCTCGTGTGGGCGTGTGTGCGCGCGCACTCGGACCTCTTCTTTGTTCGGTAAACGTTGGGCAGCCATCGCCGTCACTTTTGTGCGTAACGATGTCGAGCGTCTGTCAGGGAATGGTGACCAGCGGTGCAGCAACGCCTCTTGTGAAGCAGAGGGCTTCTCCTCCCCCCCCGTCAAGCCCCCGCACCACGCTCACTCAGCATTTCCCTCGTCACCCTGCCCCCTCCCGAGCACGCACAGGGAGCCTGAGTGCGATATGAGGTGCCAGTGTGAAGAGACACGCAGGCGTGCTCCCGGGCACACGGCCTACGAGTGGCACGCACACCACTCCAGACACCGGTTGGCAATCCGCTTGAGGCCTACACGAAGCTGCAAGCACAACACATAGTTTCTCGAAGATTCGCTTCCGGCGTGGGGGTCACATTCTTCGTCGTCATGCAGCTCGGCCAGTGTCTCCTCGTCCTCCGCAAGCGACGTGGGAAACGACTTCAGGAGACACTGCACAGTGCTATTCACCACCGACACGACGGCAGCCTCCGTCAGCGGCGACAGTGGCTCGAAGGGCCCGTGGCGGCGGTCCTCCATGGCATCGAACTCGTCGGCTTGTGCAAGCTGAACGCGGAGGAGCGCCAGCAGAGCAGGGGGCGGTACACCATCGTGTCGAATCCAGCAGCGCCCCGGCAAGTACAACGCGTAGCGACGTATCAACGCCAGGCGCCGCGCATCCCAGCTGTTCGCAGTGCCTCCCTCATCTGAAATCAGTGCTAACGTGTCTGTAGCACCGCTCTCACCATGCGGTTCATTGGCCCCTGCGGAAACGGTAAGGGGAAAGGGCAGTCTGTCGTGCACGTTGTCGGGCCCCAGCACAAATCCGTAGTGCTGAAGCAACTCCCAGTTCTGCAGTGGGCCGTAGCTCATCCACAGCTCACGCCCAACATCGGCCGTCGTCAGCGCCGCACCGACCTGCATGATGAATGGGCCCCCGTTCGGCTCCACTTTGCGAACAAGCACGTCGGTGTGATTGGAGTGGTTAATCATGTCCGCCAATGGAATGAGCGCCATCAAAACAGTGCCGTCTACGTTGAGGTTGAAGGCGCGCGAGTTGAAGGTCGACTGGGCCCACACGAGGTGCTCCCACGCGAAGGCCGCCGACATGTCGGCCAGTGACGGGGTCGCTTCCATCGCACCGGCCAGCGTCGAGAGCTCGCGGTGGAGAAGCGGAAGGATGGAAGTCTGAAGTTGATCAGCAAACGCCTGCAACTGGCTGCGCTTGGCGAGGACGTCGTCGAGCATATCGAGTCCGTCAAGCTCTGCCAGGTCACCCAGCTCCCAAGCGATGGGCATGGTAGGATACCACCCTGGGCAGTGCGCGAGTAGCCGCCCCCAGTGTGACCTCTCCACCCCCTCAACAAAACGCTCGTAGACGAGACAGAGCACGAGCATTGCCTCTTCGTTTTCAAGGAGATCGCGCAGAGACGGCTCGGCAGCGATGACGCGGCCCAAGGCGCAGTACTGGAGCAGAGAACTGAGGAAGAACATCTCAGTGCGAGGCACTTGGAGCAGCGTGCCACCACTGGGGACGGGTGCGGTGCAATACAGAGACCCCTCGCTATAGTTGTTGCCCGCCTCCATCGGAATGAGGGCAACCTTGTCCGACCACGCATCGATGAGGGTCGCGCATCGACTGGGTTGGGCATCTCTGCCGATGGAGCGTGCCGAGCTGGATACCGTCACGGACAGGCTGCCCTGGGGCTTGATAGTAGCCGCCGCGTACTCATCAAGTGCTGTGCGAAGCGCGTTCAATGAGGACGAGGCCAACGACTCGTCAGGCTGCTGCTCCTTAATGAAGTACCAAACCAACTTCACGCTCAGCTGCTCGTTCCATGGATCAATCACATCGTGCATGCGGCCTGCAATCATGCGCACGTCCAAGCACTCCCAGAGAGTGCGCGCATCCAGGACAACAAGACGTGCTCGCCACAGCAGCTCCGGCAACGTCCAGCCTGTGCAACTGGCGAGAATGGCCTGAACAAGGAGCGGGTCCTCATCGCTGTAGGACACACCCGTGTCTTCGGCGTACCATCGCAGGTAGTGGCGCTTTACCTCGGCGTTTTCAGAGTTGTTCAGCTGTGTCGTGAACCATTGCACGGCAGCGATGGGCGGTGCGGAGGCGGGCATCGCGCCAGAGGGCTTTTATGCAAGGTCAGTTAGCGTGCGTGGGGGAGAGAGAAAGAAGAAGGCGTCGGAGAAAGTAGAGGGACCACGACGCACCAACCAGCGCACACCGATGAATGACATTTGGAGAGGCCTCGCAGGCCACGAAGTAGTTGACGCACACGCCAAACAGGCGGTGTGGCATGGAGGGGAGCTGGCAAAAGAAAAGAGGCGCTTGTCCTCTGCCCAAGAAGAAAACACCGGCGTCGAAGGGCCCTCTCTTTCACCATCTTCTGTCTTCGCGCATGTCGCCCAAGGGTGTCCAACCTCACACACGGAAGCGGCAGTTGTCTCACAGCACGCACACAGCGAGAGAGAGAGAGAGGGAGGGAGGGGGTGGGGACGCATTTGATGTTCAGCAGTTCTTAGGCAGGACAAGAGCCGCGTACGCTTCTTCGGAGAACTTACGCTACAGCAGCCCCTACACATCGGGAGACTGATTTCGTGGGTCAAGCCATCCTGCAAGCCCGTAAGAATCAGAGATGCCTGAAACGATTCTGAGGTACCGAGAAACCACTGCAAGATAGCGACAGCGAGAGCCGTGGGAAGGGGCTCGACGAGAACAGCAGCAGGTGGCAAAGAGGGGGGGTGAGGCTGCCGTGACCGCATCGCCGAAGGAGAGTGACTGCACCGAATCACCCGCCGGCGGTTCGATCCGGAGCGAGGAGCTTCTCAGAGTCCTTCTGGGGGCGTGTCGCACCACCTCGGCGTTGCACACCGCGCTGAAGTGGCGGTCGTTCGCGCACAACCGACAAGCCTTGGTCACGTGCGCCTCTGTCAAAGCGCGCCGGTCCGTTGAAGGGAACAGTACGTGTAAGCGGAGGGAGTCCGCGTCGATGTCGACGGCGTCCACGTACAATGGCTGAGAGGGCAGTGATGATTACACTGCATGGTGACAGCAAGCAGTCCTGTGGATAGGTGTCTGTGATGCAGAGAAAGGTAGAGCGAGGGCGGACTGGAGAGTCAGCTATACTGCGCACACGCTAAGGGCGTGGCAGGACAGAGTGACCGTCAACCACGATCGTCAGGTGAAAAGAGAGTGCATACGGTAAGTCGCGCGTAGACGGTAAAGGCATGTGTAGGGAAGAAGCGATGGGTTATGCGAGGGGTCGAGGAAGATAGAGCAAGAGAGAGCCTAATGTCGGGAGCAGCCGAGGCAACGATATCAACCCGAGAGTTTACCATGACGGGTGCGGCGCTTTTCAGCAGGACAACATGAGAGTGGCTCTAAGTTGGTGTGCGTGCTTGATGGGTGCCTGTTTTGCCTGATGCTAACGGGCGCTTTCACTCACAGCAATGTGCCTCAAGCGTGTTCGTGAGGTCGCACGCGCCGTCTCTCCGACACGCACGCCCGCCTTCCAGCGTTGTTGTCGCGATACAGTTTTGATGTTTGCTGCTGCCCTCCCCCCTCCCCTCCCGTGTGTCTTGACTGCATGCACGTCTTTCGGGAAAGAGACCCACACAAAGCACGTCGCACATGCGCCCACGCCATCACCTCGTCTACGGGTGCGGGAGAGAGAGAGCGGTGGCGTCCAGGTCGATATGGCCAACAGAGTCAAATAACGTAAGAAGATGGGGAAGAGGGGCCCGGCAGGCAGCGAGAAAAAGGCACAGAGGCCGATGCGCTCCACCCCTGTCCCTCCCCCCTCCCCCAGAGATGCTCTGCCTCCCTCGCCGTTGCTGTTCACTCTGCACCTCAGTGAGCACTAGTAGGCAACATTTGTAAATGCTTGGGCGCATGAGCTATGCCTTCTTCGGCTCCGATATGTGGACGTTGGCCATGCGCTCGAGAACGCTGACAACGGCGGAGTTGTCACGGTCGCCGTCGCCGTTCTGCACCATCGCCTGAAAAAGTTGCGTGTTGACGGCGGTGGACGGTAGTGGCACACCAAACTCTTTGGCTGAGTCCATCACGATGCCCAAGTCCTTGCTCTGCAAGGCTGCCTTGAAGCCGGGCTCGCGGTTGCCAGCGAAGAGGCGTTCCGGCTTCACGTCGAGCGTCCAGCACTGAGCCGAGCCCCCCCTGATGGCTTCGATCACCGTCGGCCCCGGCACGCCGCACTTCTCGGTGAAGACAAGGATCTCGCTGAGCGCGACCATCTGGGCGGCCACCATGATCTGGTTCGCCGCCTTGCACACCTGCCCCGCCCCACTGTCGCCAATATGCGTCACTTTCTTACCCATTGCGAGCAACACAGGCAAGACAGCCTCAAGCGCAGCAGCGTCGCCGCCGACCATTATGGTGAGGGTGCCGTTACGTGCACCAAGGTCGCCACCAGAGACTGGCGCATCCAGCGCACGCACCTTTTTCTCTTCCCACAGACGCCGCGCGATCTCCTGGGCGACAGAAGGCTTGATGGTGCTGTTGTCCACGAAGATGGCCCCCTCGCGAATGCCGGCTGCCACGCCATTGGCGCCGAACACGACCTCCATGACGTCGGGGGAGTCTGAGAGGTTTGTAAACACAACATCAGAGCCTGCGGCCACCTCAGCGGGTGTCGCGCACGCCGTGGCGCCTGCCGCGACAAGGTCGTCGCACTTGGAAGCTGTGCGGTTCCACACACTCACGGGAAAGCCTGCCTTGAGGATGTTGATGGCCATGGGCTTGCCCATGAGCCCCAGACCAACGTACCCGACGCGCATTGCTCAAGGTGGGGGGGGGGAGAAGTTGTGGAGTGAGCTGATGCGAAAAGGGCAGAAAGAGGCTCTCTTATCGTGCTGCGAAGAACATGCCGGCCGGATGGAAAGCGGTGGAAACAAGCGGAAAAGAGGAGGATTGGGGATGGCGTCCTGGAGTGCGGCTACACTAATTCAAGGAAGAAAGTCAGTGGAGAAGCGACATCCCTCTTGTTACGCAGTCCCAGTGACTGCAGAGAGCCACCAAAAGGGTGGCGGGAGAGCAATGGCATGCAGTGTGAGAAGCAACGCACTGCCTCTCGCAGAAACGATTGGAAGAACGTGAGCGCCGCTCCTACTCATGCGCGCGTGATGTGCGTGTAAGCATTCGCTAACACGAGTGTAGCAGCACCTGCGCTCAAGCGCAGGGTAGTCTATTTCCTGAGTAGTCGTGGCTCTTGTCCCAACGCTGTCGTGCCTGGCTTCTGTTGAGGCTGCACTGGGACGTAGGAGAGGGAGAGGGAGGGGGGTGAGGCAGAAGCTTCTGCTCAACCCCCACTCACACGACGACAAAATGCTGACCGCACACCGTAGAGGAATGGTGCTCTACCGTTACGAGAGTGAAAGCACGATCCGCTCCGGGCCCATGCACCACACTACCCCCCCCCCGCCTCCCTACACTCGATATCCCTCTCCCACTCGGTCGCATAGAAAGTGAGCCAGAGCGGCTACCGCGGCTGCGCTCCAGAAGCTGAAAGAATGCCTCCTCTGTCCGTGTGGGCGCACCATCAAAGCACACGACGGCTGGAAACTCCCAGAAGCTGTCGATGCCCAACGCCGCCACCTGCGTTGATGTGGTCAGTCACTCCAATGGCGACTGAGAGACGTTGTACGCAATCGAGGGTACGTGAGGAGCTCCCTTCACCTGCACTCGCACATAGTTCATATGATTAGCCAACCGGCGCGAGTGCATCAGCATGAAAATGCGAGCCAGCATTGGCGATGGCGTTGCTCCCCCACCTCCGCCATCACTCGCAGTGGTGCCCCTCTTCCTCTTCGCTGACGACACACGCCGCACAATATCGATGAACGCCTGCTGGTCTGCCACTGTGGGATTCTTGTCGACCGCAACGCTGTGTCCGCGGGCCCAGTACTCACTGGCTTCCTTTAAGCACCTCTCGCGTGTCAACATCTTGTCACGGCTGATGTGACGGTACCCGTACGGTCGCAGGTGACGGTGGTAGAAGGGGGACTTGCCATAGCCTGAGTAGCCCACAAGGAGGATCATCTCCTGCATATCAGGGCAGGCGAAAAGAGGCGGCACGGCAGGGCAGCTCGACGATGTCCAGCGCCGTCGGCGTGATAACGCGCGCTGACAGTCCCGTGTACTGCCACGGAAGCTGCTGCTACTCCGCTGGGCTCACGTCGCCCCACGAGAATGCCTCGAACGACGCTGGCGAGGCGCGCGTCAGACGCAGCAGTGCATCACTCAGGCGCATGGATGATGATGGAGACGGCAGCTCTGACAAGAGCGGCCCGCCACGGCTGCACAAGGCATCTGTCTGGAAAAGGGCTCCTGCTGGGGCGAGGAGAAACTGTGCCGGCGTCAAGAAGGGCAGTTGCACGTTGAGCTCGAACTGACAGCCCGAGCAGCTGAAGCCCTCCTTGCGGGCTGCAAGCGGGACTGCAGAACAAACCGCCGAGTCGCCAATGTAAAAGGAGTACGCGGCGCAGTCAACAGTGGATAGAGCGGTGGCATCAACACAGGCAGCTCGCACACATTTCTGAATTCGCTCCTCCAACAGCACCCACATTTGTGGGCTGGGCTTCCGCCAAACGTTCTCCCGTGTCGCCACAGACGCGCAGAGCGGTACACCGGCTGCACTGCTCAGTTGCACAATCTTGTCCATCACAGCATCTGCCTTCTCCGCATTCCAGCTCGGCCCCTTTCCGATCTCCACCTGATTGCTGAACAACACGACGAGAAAACCCTGCGCGTGGACATGCTGCATGCAGCCTCATACATTTTGGTGCACCCACTTCCAGTCGGCCGTGTCGTCTTTGGCGAAGCCGCCGCCAGACGCCGGCTTGATGGGTGTGTTGTCTACGTCGAAGGCTTCCACTTTCACAACGTGGGCGTGACCCGAGCCTTTTTGCCTGTGCGCAAGCGTCTGGACGACGGCGGCTGCAGCAGCATCCAGCCACCTTCACTCATCTCCCACTCCTCTCTGCTGCGAATTAATGTGACACCATTGGCTGCGGCGGAGACAGTGGATGAGAGTACCGACGGGCTACGCTGGCGCTTGCGAGTGTCATCAGCCATGCCGCTGCTGTCACAGCAATGACTCCGGTCAAGTACTTGAAGAAGTGAACAGGGAAAAGCACACGGGAAAGAGTAAAAAACTCAGTCGAAGGAGAGAGAGATCACATCACAGCACCACATGAGTAGCCTGCGAAGGGAGAAGGGCACAGCGCTGCGGCTCCTGGTCTGGGAAGGGGGTGAAGCAGGGGGGCAGTGTAATGCGCGCATGTAGCCTCAGTGACATGATGGTGCGGCACGACGACACCAGCCTCGCTTTTGCGTGCTTGTGAGTGACTTCACTTCTCTGTGTCTCCTCTCTCCGTCGTCGCCGAGAAGGAGCGTTTGATAAGCGACGGAGAGATACGCTAACACAGTGCACGAGAGAGAGAGGGGGGAGGGGGGGCAAAGCGGGGACATCGACGTGGTGCAGTGAACGACGACTCGACACCACCATCAGCTCCCCCTTCCAACAGCACACCCGAGGTTTCTAGCGCCATACGCCACCTTCACACGTCTGCATGCGCTCCCCGTCTCGAGGGCGTCATGTGTCACGGAGGGATCTTCGGTTTGGCTTCACCTTTTGTTTCTCGGCTGATTAACCTTCTTACAGAGCAGTGGCACATACGATCCATGTCTGCGTGCCACCGCATCGGCGCGCTGTGCAGCTGTGTGGGTGAAGCGTCCACTGTCCAAGTGACGAGCAATTCATTCTCCATCGCCGTGGTCACACCTAGCATCCAGTGTGCCATGAGCACTAGTGAGACGTGGTACCCGGTGCGGCGGTGCACCCCTTCACTGCCCAGTGCAGACTCAACTCGTTGCCTACAAGCTCCTTCGTAACTCCTCTTGCAACAACCCAAGTCGCTTAGTGATACCAAAAGTTGCCTTGAATACCCTCTTCAAGTCCTCCTCCGACATGGCCAGGAACACCCGCACATCGATCGTCTCGCGCTGCACCGTGCGAGTGAGTCCGTGCAACCCCTTTCGGTTGAACACCGCCACTAGCAGCTCCACGCCATGTGCACCCTCCAGCGACTCCGGCACGCCAGACTCTCCAGCCCCGGATACACTAAAAGGCGCAGCGCCGGTGTCAGTAGCAGATGAAGAGGCGCCGGCGGCCTCCTCCGTGTCCGTTGAAGGTGGGAGCACCATTGCGGCGTGGGTGAGGCACGTGGCGAGACGCCCCCACTCTCCTTCTGTTCGTGCCCAGCAGAGGAACGCCTCCTGCATCTCCGTGCTCGACGGCTCGCTTGCCTTCTGCGTACACACCACCTCTTGCAGAATGCGCTTCAGAAGCGCTGTAGACCAACGATGCACATCACGACTCGTGTCAGTGGCGAGTCGCCGCGCAAGCCGACTGCGCAGACGCTCGAGAGCATCGCTACTGCTCTCCAGACCTGCGATGCAGTCCTCCACGCTGCCGCAGAGCTCACCGTAGGAGCTTGCAAGGACGCGCTCCAGCTCTGGCGTACGGCGCAGCGCCTCAACCACGTCCTCACAGCTCTCTGACACCCGCCATGTGTCCAGCAGCGGGCTGGGTCGGCTGAGCGGGTGTTGCATGGCGAGTGGAGGCGGCATGGGCAGCAGAAGCTCGCGCGAGGCCTCTGTGAGCACTGTGGAGAGCCACGGCAAGCGGTGCAGCGTGTGACCCACGAAAAGCGCGCTGAAGATGTCATCATAGTAGAAGAGCAGCTCGTTGGTGAAATGGGCTGGGTGGTGGGTCTGGTTGTGCTCCCTGCGTCGTTGCTGCTGTCCCTTGCTCTTGACAGCCACAACACGCAGCGCCCGCGCTGGTACCGATGCGGACGACTCTGCCGCCGCATTCGTCACGCTAATTGTCACCGCATCGCCGTCCGTCACGGCCGACACGCGATCCTCCGGAAGCTCTGCAAAGCGCAGCAGCTCCGAGGGTGTGTTGGGTGCGTTCTCTAACACTGCGCGCCGCACGCCATCATGAAACACGGCGTTTGTTAGCAGTGCGTGCCCAAAGCGGTTGCACACCAGCCGCGCCTGCGGGACGCGTTCGAGGAACTGCTTGATGAGCCAGCACTGGAGGGGAGAGACGCCACCAGGGAGGAGGACGTGCTGAACGCGGCTCAGTGCCTCGGCGTACGTGTCACAGAAGCGGTGCACGGCGTCGACGCTCTGCACCCGCGGCAGCCCAACAAGGGCCTGCGACTGCGTTGCTGGATCCTTGAACTCAACATCGGAGAGACTCGTGGAGGTCAGTAGATAGATAGACTCCGTATGGGGCGGGGCGCTCGGTGACGTCTCGCGAGACACGTCAAGCACCTTCGTCATGTGCCGCCCGCAACTTTGAAGTGGAATGCCTCGATCATGAGCGCAGGTCACGTAGAGTCGCGGCGGCGCGTGTCGCAGGTACCGCGAAGAGTGGAGGACGGAGGTCACGGTGTCGGCGAGAACGCCTGAACCGCTCGCTCTCTGCGGAGCTGCGCCGCAAGCAGCGGTGACTCGACATATCAGGGATACCCGTAACATGTGCGAACCGAAACCGACCGCTCGCGCTGGTGTGCGTCGGGAGTGGGCAAACTTGATGCCGAGGCGTCTGTGGGGGTATCGGCTAGGGTGTACGTGTGGAGGGGGCACGGTGTGCCTGCCCACGTGCCTAACGGCAAAGGACACAGCGAAAGAGGGGGAATAGGGGAGAGGGAGGTTAAAGGGGACCGGCGATGCCCTTTCCATAGTTTGCCTCCCGTCCTTGTCTGTCGCCGACGCTCCTGGCCGCAGTTGGCCACGTGGCGCCGGCAAACACGCGCAGAGGTACAGGAAAAGTCTGTCGAAGGAGTCTGTGTGATGCACGTCTGTTATGTCTAGAGCACTCACACAACTCCACGGGCTTCAAGCCTGCAGGCGTATGAGGTGGTAGTGCGCACTCTGGCTCTCTACCCTCTTGTCGCTGTGCTGGTGCTGCTGATCAGTGCTTCTTTACAGCATTAGAGGACGGACGACACGGAGAAGAAACGGTAACAGTTGTGAAGGAAAAGGCGAGAGGGGGGGACGGCTGCGGCACTCGGGCAGTGCGAGTGGGTTATTACTACACACCCCACCACTACACCACACCATCCCATATGGGTGCCACGTAGAAGGGGGCACCCATATGGGCCAGCGTCGCCTTCCTCACAGTCGCTTCTCGCGCGCGCCCCCCTCTCTTCGTTTCCTCAGCCTGTAAAGACACGCGTGTGCGCGGCGCGGCATGGGAAAAGAGGGGACGGCGCCGCCACCGACGGGGGCCTGTGTAACGACTCACTACTTGCGCCACGGCTCCTTCTGTGACTTGGCGTAGAAGCCGCCCATAGCGCCAATGAAGATGCCGACAACGGCACCAAAGGTTGTGCCGTTCAAGCTGCCGCCGTCGACGACGCACAAGGCGCCGCTCGCTGCTGCTGTCGCCAGCGTTGCCAAGGCAACAGAAGGGCTGACAGGGGTGACCAGTAGATGGAAAAGCCCTGTCGTCGTTGAGCACGTGAAAAGAGAAGAGCACGAACCGATCAGTACCTTATCTGTGAAGCGGCGGCTACAGGTGAGGAGGGCTGGATGTGCCACTGTGCCACTGCTGCTACGCACCGTCAGCAAGTGCAACGACGCACGGGAGGGATAACGGAGCATCGTAGATGCTTTGTGGTGGTGACGACGGCAACGCAGCAGCGCCGGTGGATGCTGCGTTATGTGGCGTGTGTGTGTGTGTGTGTGTGCGTCTGTAAAGATGACGATAAGGGAAGAGAGTGAATGGATAAGCTAAACCTGCTCGAGAGAGTGAGGTGAACAAGCAGCTAGCGAAGGAGAGAGAAATGCAGGCCGAAGAGCAAAGAAAGTTGCACGAGGTGGGGACGGGGTGAGGCGCAGAGCCGCCGTCGAGTGTCAAGCTCAAAACACGGTAGAGGGACGAAGATGAAAGAAGAAATGATAATGTGGGAAAACTAGCCACGCCGCCTCGCGCATTGGCGTGCACGCATACCACAGCCCTCCCTCGCTCCCCATTAGTCGCTGTCCACACAAACGTCCCCCACCAACTCACACACGCGTACGTGCGTGCCTGCCAAAGTAGCGGGAGGAGGCGAGAAAAGAGGGTGGAATGGGCACCAAAGAAGAGAGAGGAGGAGAAGCTCGACTGCTCCACGTTGATATCATTTGATTTCTCTTACGTCCCTCGACGTGATGAGGTCACATTACGGCGGTGAGGGCACCATTCCTCTCCCTCTCTCTCTCGCTCTCTCTCACTTCGGCAGAGGTCTGTTACAGAGGAATAGGCGTGTGATGCATGTGTGGGGGTGCAGAGGGATTGATGAATGCAAACACAACACCACAGCGGCACCACCACACGCATACAGGCACTCAAATGAAGTGAATACCGTGCTTAATGAAGTGGGCAAGCATAGTCATGAGCGCCTCCTCGTCGAGCATGCGACTGCGTGTTTCGAACATGGGGTCCGCAATCACCGAGTCCAGCAACACGCGGAACTGCTCTAGCGACATGGGAGTACTGGCATCCACAATGCTACTAGATGCGGCGGACCCGACAGGTTGACCGCTCTCCATCCGCCGGTAGCTCACGTACTTATCGTAGAGGGCCTGCACAGCGACCTTAGTGCGAAATATGGACGAGGCCTTCTTGTTTTTACGGTTGAAGAGCATTTTCACGAGTCCGTCCCACTCCTCGAAATCCACATCAGGTGGTGGGCACTTGGGGTCGAGCCGAATGACGCTCGACTCGACCTTCGGCGGAGGGTTGAAGCTATTCCTGCTGATCTTCATGAGGTGACTACAGCGAGCGAGCAGCTGCGAGTTTACGGAGAGTCGGCAGTAGGCCTCCGACCCGGGCTGCGCACAGACGCGCAGGGCAAACTCGCGCTGAAACATGAGCACCGCACATTTGAAGGTGGGTGTCTTGAGCAACTTGAACACCAGCGCCGATGAAATGGCGTACGGAACGTTCGCCACACACTTGTCAAAGTAGGGAAAGTCCTGCTCAAGGCAATTGCCACGGATAATCTGCAACTTGGAGGCCAGAGGCGTATTCTGGAAGCGCTTGTTCAGCTCCGCCACCATGCGCGGGTCAATCTCGAAGGCGATCACCTTCTTCGCCGTCTGCAGCAGCTTCTCCGTCAAGTTACCCGTGCCAGGGCCGATCTCGACGACAACGTCGGTGGGTTTGATTGCAGACTTTTCAACAATGGCGGCAATGACAAGCGGGTTCTTGAGAATATGCTGGCCAAAGCCTTTGTTGAAGACGATGCCGGACTGACTGCCGCCAGCCCTAACACCAGGGCCCGCCTTCTCTTGGCGACCCGCAGCTGCCGCGCCGCGCCTGTGCCCTTGTGGGGTGGACTTGCCTAGTGTGATTACCTTGGTGCTGAACTTGATCTTGCGGGACGCAGCGTGAATGGGCTCTGCGCAAATGATGCCCATCGGCACCGCCCGCGGCTCCTTCGGCATTTGCTGTGTCACGCGTGAAGAGAAGAGGAAAATCAAGACGGAATGATGGAAAAACGGCAGCGTGGGCAATCAATGCTGCACTGGAGCGGCACAACGGCGCAGTGCTGCTCATGTGAGGGAAAACAAAGAGAAGCACCAGTGGCGGAGAGCGCAGTGAGGGAGAGGGAGAGGCGGATAGGGAAAGAGCCCGGGCAGTCGCACAGTAAGAGGATGATATGCGGGAGGGGGGGGGTCAGGAACGCAGAGGATACTGATGCGAAAGGCCATGCGAGTACGTTAGCCCGAAACACAACGGCTGAGGATGGACGCGTACGGAGACACAGACGGGGTGTTCTTTCACTCCTCACACACTGCTGCAAGTGCTGCTGCGGTCCGGGTTGATGCTGAAACTCTCGCTCTACCAAATGCACCAGAAAAGGAGAAGGTGGCAATGGGGGAGAGTCGGAGACGGTGATGCAACGCTGAGCCGTACACGTCTACATCAGCGTCTACGCAGAAGCGCACGTACATAGAGAGTCAAGCGCGACTCTTAGTAAGAAGATAGCGCACTGGCCATCGCTAGAGGACGAGTGCCGCGGCGTTATCGCACCACCCACGCGACACCTCGCTGCGCGGTGTACATATTTCGCTTCAAGTTGGGCTGCGCCTCGACGCGCAGGCGCGCCTGCGTATCGGTAGCAAATGACGTGGGCCTTCGAGCCACGACAGCAGGTGGTGGTGGCAGCTGCGGCGCTGGTGGATGTGCTGCTGAACTGCTGGGTGGCGCTGGGGCGCGAGGAAGGGGTGACGACGTCAGGTCACTATCGTTGCACGTCGACGAGACTCGCCTCTTGCTGACCACGGGACTCACCGCGGCTTCCTCTCTTCCCGCGCTGTCGGCCTCCGCAGCGTACTTTGCCCTCTGCACGCCACTGCTGCCGGTGTGTGGCAGCGCCAACACGGACGCCTCCGCCCGACGAAGAGCTGCTATCCATAGCTCGTCTAGGTAGCGGTAAGTGCTAACGTCTACGCCACTGCGGAATGGACAAGGAGCACCGAGGCACTCCGCATCGATCGGTAATACAGCGGTGGAAGGAGCACCAGTAACCGCCTGCGCGGTGAATGACTGCTGGCAATGCATTGACCACTTCGTTTGTTGAGGTGTTTTTCTGTTGCCGCCAAGTGAACTCGCGTGCCTGTGTGCACGTGAGCGCTGCGCTGGTGAACGGATGTTGTGGGGTGAGAGGTGAGTGGAGATGAGGAGCGACGATCAGGTGGGTGTCCCCACTTCTCTCCAGGGTGCCGTGGGGCGCTAACACCTCCAGCGCAGCAAACAAACAGGCACGCACACGGAGAGAGAAAAGAGAAGACGAGGGTCAAAGGCGCCTTGACATGAGTGGCGTCGAAAGTCTCGCGAGAGCATTCGCGCTGGCGAGCTCCGGTGCGGGGACGTGCTGGTGCACGCATGACGTGTTCATCCGTCCTCTGTGTAGAGGACACGAGCAGCCGCAGTGGTGGTAACGTTAGTGACACATCCTAGCTACGTGTACCTCACAGCAAAGTCGATAGCTCCGGTGCCTGCCCTCTTGCCTGCAGAACGGTCATCACCGGTATATGGTTACACTGACACGACATGCGCCCTACCCTGCGCTACACGCTCGCGTGGTCACTTGCACACGCCATTCGCCGCCTGTTTTGCCGCGAGCGCCCCCTGTGTCTGCATGGTGTGCATGTCAGGGTCATGTTAGACACAAAAGCCACCTCGAAGAGACACGGTGGCACATGTGGCGCCTCACACACCATATCACATGCGCAGCGAGCGAGCGAGAGAGAGAGAGAGAGAGGGTCGCACCCGTAACAGGCAGAAGCCGACTGAAGCACCCACCGACCTCCTCCACTATTACCATCTCTATCAGCATCACTCGCTGCCCACCCCCTATGCTTATCTGTGTCTCGTTCCATCTCCTCTGTGTGCCCCCAATGCAGGAAACAAACAATAAATGACTAGTGGCGAAGATGATGGGGTCACACCGCATCCGCCACCGCGAATGGAGCCCATCACTGCCACCTCGATCACCTATGCAATATCAGCTGCAGCTACGCCACGCACACGCAATCCCACAGAGAGAGAGGCAGTGGTGCAGCCGAGTGTAAGTCAGCACTCCTCTCAAGAAGAGTTCGGTCGCGTAAGCAGCGGCAGCGCAGCGGCCGTGCTGCACAGTGTTGCCTCCGTTGCGCAAACTGTTTGGCGTGTTGCATCCGACGGTTCCTTGTTGATTTCATACTCGAACTCGCTTCGGCAACCTCCCTTTTCCTGCACGTGCGATGCTACAGTGTGAGCTGTGGAGCCTCCGATGCTGTTGCAGTCCCCTTCGTCAGCCCCATCCCTGAGCTCACTGTCTGTCGACGGTGATATGGGTTCTGATGCGTCTGACATGTACGCCGGCACCGCAGTGCTGGTGGCGCTGTGAGACAGGTGCACCGGGGCCACGCACACGACTGTCGGCGAACCATGAGATGGGTAGAGCTGCACCTCGGAAGTACTGACCAAGTTGTTGATGGGAAACGTCTCAGCCATGTCCTCCACACTGGCATGACTCGACGCCTGGGAGTCACCTCTCTCCATCGCGCTCCTCTCGGCTATCGGCAGCGGCGGAACAACGGGCGAGGGACTTCCTGGGCTCGTGGCAGTCGCCGTCGGGGCTGGTGTGGAGAAGGCAGGTGACGTCTTCGATGGCATGTCTGGTGAGGAGTGGTGCTCCGATGTGTCTGTGGTGCGCAGTGTCTCGCAGGCAGCGCAGCATGTGGCGGACGGGGCGTTGAGGTACGTGCATACATGACATGGCCACACTTCAGGTGCCGAGCTCAGCTGCAGCGGCTTCACAGGCCGGCCAGCAGAGGAGCTCGGGCAGCCGAGGCACTCCTCCGGGCTGATTAAAACGATGTCATTCACCCCCACTTCTCGAAAGCGCACGCGCCTATTCTGCACGTTGAGGCACCGCATCAAACTCCGGTGCGTGCGATGCTCAAAGGAGGAGACTAAGCCGGACAGCCGCATCAAATCGCGATCATCGACGAAGACACGCGAGTACTCCAGCAGGGTCAGGCGGGCGAGTCGCTGCGCTTTCCGATGCGCCTCACCTTCGCCGCGCCTCACGGCTAAGTGAATAATGAGGTCTTGTATGTCGCAATCCCTCGCCAGGGCTAAGTGGAAGGCATAGTTGCATAGCGAAACTAGCTGCTCCAGCAGCAGTAGGCCTCCGTAAGCACTCTCCGGCTGACTATATACGAGATAGAGTCGAATGGTCGACAGGATCAGCTCCGGGTGCCCATCCGCGATAGTTACACACTCCGTCAGAAACTTTGGAAACTCAGGCTTCTCTCGCCCGAGCACACACTCATCTACAACGCGACTTGCCCTGTACTTGAGCTTCACATCGGACACTATGGTGCGCAGGTAGTTCATTCTGCACCCACCACTGGCCTCGTATGACTTTCGTGCGTGTGCGCGGCGTGCGCGACTATCTTACTGAACGTCCGTCCGCGCTGGCCCTCACTCAGGGCGCTCGCCACTGTGATCTCCTTTAGTAGAGCACCCGCGCTCTCGAGCACGCACGCACAAAACAAAGCTCCAGTGCCCTCGAGGTGGCGAGACGAGGTAAAGAGAGCGAAGAGCGCGCAGCAGCAGCAGCAGCAAAGCGCCAATCCAACCCAAAAAGAGCGCAACAAACAACGTGAGGGGCACGACGGCACCCACTCGAGGACGCCAATGTAAACGTACACGTCGGTAAGACGAAGAAAATGAGGAGGGACGCGGAAGCAGGACTGCAGCAAACCTGCAAAAGGAGCTGAAGAAGATCAGGGCAGGGCGACGCACGCGGTGGGTGCGAGGGGCGGCCTTCGTGTGACCGTGTGAGGGCTTGCCTGTCACTCGCCGAATTCGACCTGACAGAAAGAAGCAGCAAGGCCTGTGGCACTGACAACCGGCACCGCTCCTGCCTCCGCTTGTTCCACGTTGGCTAAAGAAGGTTGTGTAATGAGCGGTGATTGTGTTCTTGTCGGAGGAAAGATTCACGCAGAGAGAGAGAGGGGGGGTATTCTGCATCTCGCACACCCCGGAAAAGCCGTCCTCCCACTTGTCCTTCCTCCTAAGCAAGCGCCGCCGACCCTTTCCTTGGGTTTTTTTTCTCTGCTAGAAGAGTTGGGTTTGGAGGGGCTCTCGGCGAGGGGGACGAGCAACGTTATCGCTGTGCGTCGCACAAAATGCGGTAGGATGTCGGTGGAGGGGCGAGGGCGAAAGAATAGTGGCAGACAACCCCAGCACTGCTACCTGGGCCATATGCACGAGGGACGTGGGCAGCCGCACCGAGCGTAGAGCGTTGTCGTGAGTAGGGTGTAGGGGCGGGCAAGGAGGCGCGCGTGAGAGAGTGCTCAATACGAAAAAGAGAGAAAGGGTAGCGAGGGACAGCGTGAATTGCAGCGTGCAGAGACGGGCTAAAGGTGGCTCATGTGCAGGCAGAAGCAGCGCGCACTCGTGGCGCCATCAATGCCTGCAGCCCACGAATTCGCGCACGATACAAATGATGCCGCTGCACCGATACGCAGGTGGTGGTGGCGGTGCATGCATCAACGCTGAACGATCACTGCCGCACGTGTCTATCCTTCCACACACGCGTGTGCTCCGACACACACTGCGCTGAGGAGGATCTCAACGAAGTTGCTAGCAAAGGTAGACTTGCAGTTTTGTGTCAACAAACCCAAAAGAGTATCATTGGCATGACCTGTGAGTGGGGTGAGAGTTGCATGACTGACAGGGGGGGGGCGAGGGAAAAACCTCGCTCGTGAACGCTGCTGCCCTGAATCACTCCGTCCCCGCCCCACCCCGCTTTTACTACTGGAGAAATAAAGGGGTAAATCGGCAAGCAGACCACCACCACCACCACCCACGCCCACCCCCTCGCTCCGCACCCCGGGGAGTGCGGGGTCACCTGGTGGCATAATCGCACCGCAAAACAAAGAGACAAGCGCAGCAACACCCACCGCTGGATCGACTGAGGCTCACGGGGTTTTGCGCACAAATTCGTAAGGTGGCGGGTGCGTCACGTATGGGGGGGCCGCAACAGACGTGAAGGACTGCGTGTGGGTCGGCACTGCCGTCGCCTCGGGGTGCAGATACTCTGTGAAGCGCCGAGTGCACATGTCGTACGCGGTCATTAGCAACGCCATCGGAACCGCGTTCAGAATTGGCTTACTCCTAAAGAAGCCGTCGTACAACTTAGTGATGCCGTGGCGCCGGCGCAGATCGAGGAAGAGTGAGCGATAACTCTGCGGTTGCCCACGTGTGGCGGCGTTGAGGACTCGCAGTTCTTGTCGCAGAGAGTGCACTGGGTACTGAGCCATCACGCCAAGAAACGTGGCGAGGTGGCAGTAAAGGAACAACACCATGGAATGGCGGTAGACCCCGTCGTAACGCATCCAGTTGTAGAGGCCAAACTGAAGAGCAAACTGCAACGAACGACTTAGCACCGCGACGGAGAAACCGCGATACATACCAAGTAGCACCCGCGGTCGCTCTCTCAGCGCCGTGACGAGGACGTCCGCGGCGCCGCGAAACTGGTGTGGCCCCGCCAGGGCTTCTGCCGTTGCACGCAGCACGTCGTACGGATGGCGCATCGTGGCGTACAGAGCACCGGTCACAGCGCCAGCGACAAAGCCGCGGCGGCGGCTGTTCCATTGGGCCGTGACCGTCGCCGTCTCCAACCAGTGTCGCAGCATGGCAAAGGTGGCGAGCAGGAAGCCGTAGTCCGCTGCCAGCCAGACAACGGAGCGGCCCTGCCACCATCGCGTGTGAAACACCACCCGAAAAAACTGTGCTCGCTTATCAGACATGTAAATGCGGCCCGACTCACCAGGAACGTCGCTGAGAAAATAAAAGCGATCCAACTTCGCAATGGGCACCGTCACGAACGCGCAAGCTGTGGAGCAGCCCACGATGACGGCCCCGTGCTGGCGCGTCGTGAGTTGCGTCTCCGTGTACCCTTGTCGGTGGGCGATAGGCTGCTGGTAGGGGGTTGCGGTGCGGTAGCCGAAGGTGCTGCGGTAGCCTCTCGAGCTATCGAAGCTCATTGTGAAACGACTGAACTGCAGTAGCGCCGATGCATAGCTGTACGAGTGTATGTCGGTGTGTGCAAAATGGCTCGCAGCTCACACGCAACTCTGCACGTTCAGAGAGAGTGCGCGCACACGCATCATAGAACGCGTTCAGGGATGAGAAAGGGAGAGAAAAAGACATCAGGGATGAGGCGGGTAGTGGCAGTGGCAGTGTCACCGGGGGCGAGTGGAAAGCAGAAGAGCTCCTGTGCAGGGCAACGTAAACACACCTCACCAGAACGCTTCAGAGAGAGAAGGCACATAGACTAAACCAAACTAACGCATTACCACACGCAGACATACGAGGACACGTGCAGGCCGAAGGCGTCAGTCAGACACGCGCCAACATGATCTGGGAGCGACAGACTGCATGACGCAGAGCGACAGGAAAAGGCACATAGCAAGGCGGAAAAGAGCCCATCACCGCAGCCACACAAGTTCCAGCCGCAGCACGATGTGCGTGAGCAATCCCTGCCGCACGTGCTTCCTTCTTTGCTTGTGTGTGCTTTCCTTCATGTCATTCCAGTCTATAAAACCGCAAGACGCCTCCATGACAAGGCGCCCACCGTCTTCCGAGGGCGTGAGAGCGGGAGAGGCGAGAGACTGTGGCACAGGTCAACACCGGGGCGCCAGCACGCGCGAGCCCAAGACCGGCACTGCAAGCACGCCAATCGAGCTTAGCAAGACGGCTCTAACCGAGGTAAAAAGGTAGCACGGCATCCACAAGGCACACACACACACATAGGCAAACTCGTGTGTGTGTGGGTGGGGGGGGGGGACAAGCAGCATCACGCCAGGCCCCGCCCCGCTCTTTCCGCTGATGCGGCAGAGAGCGAGAGAGACAGTAGATAGTGCATAACGAAGAGAGCCGACGGAGACGGACACCCGCGCAGTGCATCTGCGGGAAGAACAATCCAACACGAAGAAGCGGCAGAACTCGCACTAAACCCGCGGCGTCTCGATGCATCATAGAAAGTGGTCAAACTTCACCATGTAGGTGCGGCTGATCTCGTCTCCGCGACGGCGGAAAAGTTCCTCGAGGTAACTCACCACGTCGAGCTCCACCTCGACCGACGGACGATCCAGGCGCCGCCCAGACGTAACCAAGTACGGGGAGACCACGTAATGAGAGCGTGGGGTAGTCAAAGCACCGCCAGTAGAACTTACAGGAGAAGTAGCAGCCGTGCGATCGCTGGGCATAGGAAGAAGCCCCAGTACTTCCACCAGCCCTTGCAGCTCCTCTGGCGTCAGTGTGCCCACGAGCGGGGCTGCCAGCTCGACATGCGCCGTCGGCATCACATGAGGATCGTCGGCCAGCATTGTGGAGTATGTTGCATACCATGCGTCCATAGCCAAGGCAACCAGCTCCTCCTGCACCTGTGCAACAGGGTCGAGCATAAACTCGTCTGCACCTCCGGCCACGTAGGCGCCATCGTGCTGAGAGACGGCGCTGGCCCGGTTTATCTGCGTGCTGCCGCTGTCGCCGTCCCCATACAGCATGACACTTGCCGAGGCAGTACCGCCACTGCCCACTTGAAGGGCCACGAATGACGGGTAGAGCGGGTTCCCTGGCTCCACTGGTACCTGCTCCCCGCCGCACCACCGTGTGGGACGCACTTGCGGCCTGCTTCCACGCCCCCCATCGCGGAGCCCGAGCGCCTTCGCCTGCCGCTTGTGGGACGCGTTCAGCGTGAGAGCAAACTGAAAGTCACGTGACAACTCAAAGAGCTCCGCGTCAAGCGCGAGAAGCTGTCGCTGCCGGTGACGGCGCGCCTGCAGCCGCGCCAGCGTGCTACCACCGTTGTTGAGCACTTCTGTCCGCATGTTTAGGCACATGGGCACGCGTAGCAGCGTCGGGTTCATGGCGTCAGGTGCGACACGAATGCAGCTGCTCCACAGCACCCACGTGCGGTTCTGATCGTCCGTCTTCACGTACAGTATGAGACGCGAAAGGCGCTTTTTCTCTGTCGCGTAGAAGTGGTCTGCAATACTCTCGCAGAGCTGCATCGCGTGCTTCTTGGTCTCGTCAGCGACGAGGGTCTCCTCACTGAGGTACGGCGCCCCATCAAAGGTGGCGGCGCGATTTGCGAGCGGCACAACGTAATCTGTCAGCCGGCAGCGGTTTGTGCGACGGTAGACTGTCGTGATGTACGGGGTCCAGATCACCTGCAGCTGAAAGTTGTGCCGGCTGGACCCCTCACCTTTGGGGATTATGAACTTCTGCAGCACGCCGTCCGGCTTGCGCTTCTGGTCAAACAGAAAACTGTGCAGCGCGTCAGCTGTGAAGAACTCCACGTATGTGAGCTGCTGATCGGCGCACGCGTGCGTCTTCAGCTGCAGTGGCGTAAGCACCGCCTTCCACTCCTCCTCCACATTGACGCTCGTGTGGAAGAACTGGGCAACGACGTCGAAGCCCTTTACAGATTCGGCAAAGTGGGTATACATCGTCTGCGCGTCGAGCATCGACCCCGGCCGCTTCACGATTTCGTTGTTCTTGGAGTCGTAGGCGTACCATGCGCGGGGGAAGTTGTGGTCGAACACTACCGTATCCGGCAAGAGCACCGCAGACATGGTGTGCTCCCTGCCCTTGACGTTCTTGTGCAAGTATTGGTAGAGATGAGCGCACAGGCCATCACCCTCCACCGGATGCTGCTTCACCCAGTCCTTCGTGTAAGCAACACGAATGCCGGACGGAGACTGAAAACTGTTCTCGCACCGCGGCGCCCTCGGTGGGATCGGCGCCAGCGCTGGCTTCATACTTTGGCAGAACGCTGTGTGTTGTGTGCCTACATGCAGGGATGGCGTTTGTCCGCTAACGGACGAGTGGGCACGGAGAGCAGGCACAGCTAGAAACAGCACCGTTGAAGAGGGGGGAGGAAGAAGCAGTAACAGCAGATGTGCCCGCCGCGTTGTGGCAGCTGCCTATGCGGCTGCGGGTACGAGATTTGCTGAGCATACAGGCCACTCTCGTGCAGTGCGTTGGCGAATAACACCATGAGGAGGAGGGTACGGGGCAGTCGTAGTGACGGGGAGCGATGTGCTCGCACGCACTCGTCGAGTGCTGTGCCCGCGAGCGACCAGGGAAAGGAGGGGGGGTAGATCCGCTATCGAGTTTGACCTCTACCTCGTTCCCTTGAGTGCAGCGCTGCGTCTGTTGTCAGCTTCAAACAAAACAGCGACAGGTGGTAGAGGGAGATAAGTCCCAGATGAGAAGAGCAAGCAAGGAGGGAGCACAGAGACAGAGAGATACACAGTCACCTGAGGCACCAACACACCGCGCTGCGAGATGCACGCGCACACCCGCACAAGCGACAGCCGCGACACCAGTGAATACAGGGAAGAAACGCACCCGAAAGATGTGCCTGTATGCAAGAGAGAAATAAAAGTTCAACGAAGCACCACCACGGCGCCCTGCAGACTCACAGCCGCACACCCAAACACACACACACACACTCCACCCATGCAACGGTACACGTCAGGGCAAGGCGTGAAAATTGGCGCGTACGCCGTCACCGCACGCCCTTCCCGCCCTGCGCCTTAACTCTCCATTGACTTGCGCACAGCCTCCAGCACTTCACTGGCAATTGGGGTGTCATTGTCGCCATCCTCGTCATCGTCGTCACCGTCGGTAGCCGCCGCCACTACTGCTGCCATCGCAAACGTGTCCACATCCTTGTCGTCGTCTGCCGTGACGGTCTTGCCCATCTCGAGTACGGGCGAACCCATCACGGACACTGGTGGGGTCTGCGGGATATCGCGAAACAACGACTTTGTATCCGGCACGTACCAGCTCGTCTCCGCGCCCTTTGCCATGAGATGGTCCAGTACGCTCTCGAAGGTACCCTCGATCTTGAGCTGCTGGTACTTGCGGTAGAGACGCAGCGACGTGCGTGCGTCCTCGATAGAGTCATGCTCGTCCTCCTGCACGCTCTCGCCAAGCACGTGGTATGCCAAGAAGCGCAGTGAGAGGTAGCGCGAGCCGGGCTTGTGGAATATCTCGAGCGTGTCGATGATCTGCTTGCGCGGCACGACGATGTTGCACACGCGGAAATCTTGAGCGAGGCCGTGGCCAACAAAGACAACACCGCCGTCGACCAGCGCGCGCAACTTTAAATAAGTGGACTTGAGCGACGTCAGGCTTTTGGACGACTCGAGTGGGTCGAGGTCACCGGGGTGGATGCCGCTGTACTGCGTCACGTAGTCCTCGATCTCCTCCGGGATGTGCACGTAGTCATCCACAATGGTGCGCTCATCACCATCTTTGCTGCTCAAGATGCAGCTCACACGCGCTAGGCCCATATGCGGCTTGCGCTGCGACACGTAGAACATCTCGCTGCCCTCATCGCGGCTCGCCCACTTGAGCACCACGTACTCAGCGTCGATTGCGATGAGGTCGCCAGCTCTGATTTCCGTGTACGAGGCCAAAGGCGATCTGAAGGCCTGCTTCGCTGGGTCTCGCAGCAGCGGGCGCGACAGCACGTCGTTCGTTAGTAGGGGGCCAAGCAGGTGCCACAGGTTCGGTGTGCGCGAGTCGTCTAGGCGGGCGTACGGCGGCGTGGTGAGATTGTCAAGGGCGTAGAAGGTGACCACAGCCGAGTAGGAGCGCAGAGCAGGCACCAGGCGCTCAAGCTCCTGCATCTTCATCGGCGCCGTCACGCGGTAGTCGTTCACGAGTGAAAAACTGTCATCCTTAATGCGCTGCTGACTGACGAAGTTGCCCGTGTCCTCTATGTCGTCGGCAAGGTGCACAATGTTGCTGTTCAGCACGTAGTTGTAGTCCTCTTTGCCCGCACGCGAAATCTTGAGGCTTGTGGGCGGCTTCAGATTGCTGTGCTCCGGGTTCAGCAACAGGACGATGATGGGCGGCAGCCGCTTAATCTGCACCTGATCCTTGTACCCCTCCAGCTGCTTCAGGAGATGCTGCAGTCCCTCATCCACCTTGAGCGCGGAGCCAGGCACCTCCCAATAGAACCGCGGCTCAATGTGCACGCGGCCGTTCGACGTGAACTCAGTGCCGAAGAGGGCTGCGATGGCCGCCTCATACTCGGGCGGCGCCTCGTAGTTCATGAAGGGGTAGGCCTTCTGATCCTGCAGATCCTTGTGCAGCGTCTCCAGCACCAGCCGCTGCGCCATGTGCATCTTCGCTACCGCATCATCACGGCTCTTTGGCCGCTGAAACACGCCCGCGTTCGTGAAGGCACGGATCTGCCGCACTGCCCGAATGAAGTGCGCCACCGGCACAATCGGCGGCAGCGCCTCGCCCTTCATCCCCAGCACACTCGCCGACGTGGACAACATGTTGGCAAAGATGAAGGCGATCTCGCACGTCATGCAGAACTCTCGCTTGCAGAGGTGCCGCAGGATGACCTTGCGAATGGGAAACTCGGGGGGCTGACATAGATAGAGCGACTGCAGAAGTGGTGTAATCCAGCACTCGGGGAAGCTGTTGTCAATGCCGATGACACGCTGTGCAATCTCGTTGTAGCTGCGCCAGTCCAGCTTGTGTTGAACGCTATAGCACACTTGCAGGGAGTCTTCCATCGGACTGTACTCGCCACCGCCACCACGCGAGGACTTGTGCTTGCGCTTCAAATCCTTACGTAGCTCGAGCAGCGCCTCCTGAGCGCATGCAGGGTCGTCGCCGAGCTGCGTGTTGAAGGGGTATGGGTTTGGCAAGATGGAGCTGAGCTTGTCCTTCGGATCTGGCAAGCAGCTGTCTGCCCGCATCAGTCCCCACTCGTTTGGCACAATGCTGTGCGACTCGTAGTTAACGCACCGGAGCTTCTGCGGAACTGTAAGGATCATGTAGTCCTCCTCCGGCCAGTTGGAGGCGAGGGCGCCGAGGTCGGCCGAGTCGTCGAAGCCGTCCGCGATGTTTGGCTCCTCCCAGCTGTGGTGGTAGACTGGGTGCTTCGGTCGCACTGGCTGGATAAACGTGGACATGACATAGTCGTCTCGCGTGGCAGGATGAGCGAGGGCGTAGAACGTGCCCTTGTCGTTGCCAATGGCGGCGCACATGTTGGACGGGGAGACGGCCACGGCGGTGCAGCTTCCCTCGCTCAATGGGCTCGACGAGAACACCGGCTTCTCCTGATCCAGCTGGATAATGTGGAAGCCACCGGGTGACAGCAGAAACGCGCGGTCGCTCGACAGGCCGAAGCCGTCTTGGTAGCGGCGCATCTGCGTCACATTGCCAGACGGGATGTCCTGAATCGTCGACACCGCCTCCGACATCTTCCGCACATCGAACACCTTCACAAAGGACGTCGCCGACCACTCCGAGTAGGCCACCATCACCGTGTTGTCGAACACTTCTAGCGCCATGACGCGGTTCCGCGACGGGGAAACGTGGCCAACCACGCTAAGATCAGACGCACTGCGCACGCACACGGCGCCAGTGGCGCTCCCGGTGGCAACCCATTGATCGCACTGCTTCAGCGCCACCACCGTCGCCTCTACCGAAACGGTGAGCTGGTCCGTCTCCTGGTTGTTGAGGATCAGCCGCGTCAGGCCAGCGTTGCCGGTGTAGAACATCGTGCCGGTGCTATTGTTCGCCTGGAAGAGGTCAATGTAGTTCTGCACGGCGGTGGGCTGCGGCAGGCACATCATCAGCACGCCACCGCGCTTGTATCCACGGATCACCTCCCGGTCCGCCACCGTCACCATACACTCACCACCTATGTTGAGGAAGAAAATGCTCGTGGCAGGGCGGCTGGAGACGGAGAACGACGAGTAGTTTACCCATGCCGGGGCCTCGCCCTGGCCCTGCGACTGCAGCGAGAAGCTCATGAGCGTGCCGAAGGCATCGCACACCCAAAGCAGCTCTACATCGGGGTCGAACTCCACTGCCGTAATGGCTCCGATAGACGCCGTGGCGTCGCCGCGGAACTTCCACGGCGCGCTACCCTGCGAGCTGAGACTCATGACTCGACCTTGTCAAGGTACGAGGAACCTCTGCCAAGGGAAAGAAAGCCAGAAAGGAGGGATTGGAGATCGAAGAGCACGCGGCAGCAGTGGTGGTGAAGGCGAAACAAACGGTACCGGAGCATGTAGACCTGCCCCCACTCTCGCACTTGCGCACACGCGAGGACACGCTGTCGTGTCACAGCACGCGCACACGCTCACTGGCGAAAACCTGTGCAGCTGCCTCGCCTCACCTCACACCGCAGTTGCTTTCTTTCTGCGTTGTATGTGTGGCCCAGCAGGCGACCCGGGGAAGAAGCGTCGGTGCGGAGAGTGGGTCGTGCCCTTCCTCGTGTGTATGTGTGGGTATGTGAATTTGGCTTGGTGCTGCACGTTCTTCGTCCTCTGCAAAGCTCTCCCTTGCCCTTCTTCGCGCCGATGCCAACTGGTGTGGACTGCGGGGTACGAGTCTCGTATGTGTGTCTGCGCGGACGAGGTTTGAACAGCTGTGAACACAAAGGGGTGGTGGAAGAGGTGGGGAAGCGCACTTTTTTAGGGAATGGAGGGAAAAGACCGCTGTAGCAGCTGCTGGGTGTGGAGCATGTTGGGTTTGGAGTTAAGCCTACACGCACACGCCCACGCACACCGCAGCCGCAGCAGTCAACAGGCGCAGAGAACAAGAGAAGAAAAAACGAGGAAAGAGGCAGCATGAAGTGGGGGGTGCGCACTGAGGACGGAACGAGCACGCGATGCCTGGTGGAATGAGTGGCGCCCCAAGTGAAGCGCAGACATGCACATACAGACCAACACAGCCACACCGACATAAACCGAGGATCTCCTGTGTCCCCATCCCGCACTCATCTCCGCCTTCAAGGCAGAGGATGCGCCTTTTCTATTGCCGCACGTGTGCGTCACCCCAGATCGCGCTGCTCATGCACATTGATGAGTGTCCCAACCGGAACTCCCTCGGTGTGTGCGCGTGTTGACGCATATTTCCGCTCCTCTTTCGCTTGAGTCTCTTCACGATCGGCTAAGAGCACGCCGGCACGCGCAGCCCACCCAGGCTGGAGCGAAGCAACAAGAGAGGATGCGCCAAACGGCCCTCGGCTCACCTCACCAACGCGGACAAGAAGTGCGAGAGAGCGAAGAGAAGACATGCACAATGCCGCACCACACACACACACACACGTAACAGCAAAGCGGTGCCCACCTGCACCGGCGCAGAGCAGCATACCCACAGACACACGGGTTGAACGAGAGGGCCGTACGCAAGAAGCTCTGAAGGAGGGCGCGCAGTCGAGAGGTAGAGAACGAAAAAAGACGACGGCAAAACACCACGGCACATGAGCTTGCATATACTCAACAAATCCACTCCCTTGCGCGCGGGCTTGAGACAGGACCTCGCCGTTTAGTGCGGCTTTCCTTCGGTGCGCTAGGGTTCGGCGGTGTCTGCCAACGTTCCTTTCTTTCGTCGAGTCAGTTTACGCGGCTTCGGTGGAGCTGAGACGGCGGGGGGCGACGTCGTGCTGCCAGAGGCGTCAGTGCTCGCGCCAGGTACCTGTGCAGCAGCAGCAGCAGCAGTACCGACTCCATCTCCCGTGGTGAACGTCGATGCAGGGGTTAGGAAGCTGCGGACTGGCGCAATGACACTCTTGCCGTGGTGCCGAACGGCGTGTTCGTGCAGCGACTCGTGGTCGAGGAAGTGGCGCTGGCAATCGGGACATTTCACGGAAGACTGAATCCCCATATCTTGAAGGCTGAGGCTCTTGTGGCAGACGCTGATGTGCAGCTCTAAAGACGAAACATCGCGAAACTCACGCTTGCAGGCGGGGCAGGGGTACAGGCGTGCGACGACAACGTGCTTAGACTCCGTGTGCGCATACAGCGCCGACGCATTTGAAAAGCCTCTCTCGCACGCGTTGCACCAAAATCGTGTTCGCGCCGTGAGTGGCGGCAGCGCTGAGAAGAGAGACGATTGCGCTGACTTCAGTGCAGCGGGGCCAAGTGCCTGCGGCACCCCCGAGACGCTGCTCTCGCTGGCACGGTCCACAACTCGATGTGCGTCACGCATATGCACGTCAAGTCTGGCTGCATCGGGGAAGCGATAGCCACACTGCGGGCATTGGTGCACGCGACGCTGCTTCTGCTCCTCGATCATCCGCTCTGTTTCGTAGGCCGCATCTTCCGCAGGATGGCGGAAGCGAATGTGCGAAAATAGAGCAGACGATGAGCGGAAGATTTTCTTTCCCTCGGCACAGTGATCACACATGACAAGTATCTCCGCGGACGATGCCGACGCCGCACCTGGCGAAGGTGTGCCAACAGTGCTGGGAGACGTTGGTTGTTCTACACCAGCGTCGCTTGGCGATGCGGCGTCTTTCGCAGAGGCAAAGGTGGTGGTGGTGGTGTGCTTCTTTTCGAGGTGCTGCAGGAGGTTCAGCTCCGACAAGAAGACGCGGTAGCACAGCTCGCACGGGAAGCGGTCTTCAGCGAAGTGGAGGTCGCTCGCCGATGTGGTAGTACTGGCCTTGGATACGGCGAAGACGGCGGCCCGTGACCGTCCGCCCCCAGTGGAGATTGGGGCAGGATCAAACACTTTCTCACCGATGCGCCCTACACTGACGCCCAGTTGGCGCGCCTCCAACTTGGCGACCACGACGTTCGTCTCCTCCACGGTGCGTACGCCAGGCATGCGACGCACCGGACTCGCTACGTCTAGCAGCTCCTTCGCCCCCCACCGTGAGTTGGAAGCCGCGCCAACAGATCCTGCGCCACCATGCTGCTGTGGCGTCCATGAGTCCGACATCGCGACATCATCCTCAGACACGGTCGTCCTCGCAGCGGATGGATCTGCGTCGTTGCTGCGTGCTGCTCTAGACGAGGCAGTGGGAGGCTGAGGAACAAGTGACTCCACAACGTCAAAGTCGAGCTTCGGGTGATCCTTGGCAACGTGGAGGAGAAAAGCGTCGCGGCTCGAAAAGGCAGCGCTTCTAACAGCGCACCAGTTACACGTGTAGGCCCCCGATTCGGAGACAGTCGGCAAGTATGGCCGCAGCTCGTCATACGCGCTCCGAGAAGTAGCCAGAAAAATCCCGTCTGGCACAACCGCCTCAGCTCCGGAGGCATCGGCGACACCCACGGCACCGTTTGCAAGTGGAGTGCCATGCACAGCCTCCGTGCCCTCGAGCGGAGCGCCGGTGACTCGCTCGTACAGGGCCAGTCGTGAATAGCACAGACGCGTCCAGTACGCCGCGTCCTGCTCCTTGTGCGTAGAGAGAATGTGGTGCAGCATCTGTCCCATGTGCACGACTCGGGTGCACATGGGACACGCGGCATAGGCCAGTCCGCTGTGCGACATGGATGATGGAGCATCAAAGCGAAGCAGTCTCTCTACCGACTGAGAGCTCGCTGACGAACCTGTCGCACCTGACGCGCATCGCAGTGACATGCGCAGAGCTGCGCCGGTGAGTCCGCCACATACGCCCGCTACAGAGGCTAGCAAGAGCGGCGACGACACACATGACGAGAACGACCGCCAAGCTGGAGAGGCGGCACTGGACGGCGCGCTGCATGTACAGCGGTCGTGGACTGAGTGGTGTGAATCCTGGATTGTAGCGGGCATCCGTTGTGACAGGCCGCAAAAGTGGTCGCTGAGCCGACCCCGCCCCGCTCTTCGCAGCATAGTTCCCTTTCCTTTGAACGCGCGCCCGCCGGTGGAGTGTCAGCGTGCACGCGGCCTAATCGTGGGTTTACTGCAGCAATGAAATCTGTAAGGGAGAGGGGTAGAGCAATACGCGTTGCAACACGCCTCAGCTGACTCCTCAAGCCCTCTGGCGTGCAAAAGGTGAAAGCCGCGAAGCCGACAGTAGGCACACTCAAGCACAACCACATAGACACAAGGCGCAGACATGCAAACGACTCTCAGTTTGTGCACGCGCGAAGGCTGCCGCCCTTCGGCAGACCACGAATAGTGCCTCGATGAAAGTGGGCAGCGAAAGGCAGCCAGCAAAGCGCCACACACCACGTCGGTGCAAAGCCTCCTGTGGTGGCACGGAAAAGGGGGTAATGGAAAGGGGGGAGGAGGGGGGGCTGAGGACACCTACACGGACTCGGCGTCTGAGCGAGTCGGACTGTTGCAAAGGTGAGAAGACGTATGGGAGGCAAGAGGGAAGTGCACAGGCACGCGTTGCCGACGTCAGCGTCTCCCCACACTACCCCAGAGAAACAACAGCGTCAGGGCCGAGAAACAAAGCAGAGCGAAAAGATGAAAGAGAAGCGCACATGAGCAAGTCGCAGGCGCTGGCAGGACGGTGCATCGTTAGGGGATGCAGGGCCACTACACGTCCTCGAAGATGGATGCGGAGAAGGACGTGTGACCGTCAGTTCACGCACACGCAGATATATGCTCAAACACGCCATCACCGTTGAGGAGGAGGGGGAGGGGTGACCTGTAGCAGCTCGTAGCACCAACGTTTCTTATGTTTTTCCCTTTCACCAACAACAGATCGGCACGACCCAAGAGAGAGAGAGAGAAAAAAACCACCTGAATAAAGGAAAAGTGCGCAATGAAACCAAGTGAGTTGTGTTACCGCCCTTCAGCGGCACCTCTCCTACTAGCGCCTGTCGATTGTGTGTGTGTGTGTGTGAGGTGAGCCTTTGCGTGGTGTGTGCGGGAAGGAAAGAGCGAGGAGGGAATGCCGCCCTTCTGCGCATGCAGGGGAGTTTATGCACGCGTGCAGACGCAATAGCGCCCGAGACCAGAACGGCGCCGACGCAGAAAAGCGAGATCGGAATGAAGAAGGGGGCTGATGTTCTCCATAGCTCTGGAGGGAGCAGCAGCAGCGAGGGTTGGTGTACGTAGAAGAGAATCGCCTTGAGACGCACAGACACACGTACTAACGGACATGGTGCAGAAAAGAGAGCGAGCATAGGACGATAATACGTAAAGCAGTTCGATGTATATACGCCAAACAATGACAAGGGCTACACGGGAGAGAGGCGTGCTAAAATGAGCACTAGTTGATTGAATCGGCTGGAAAGGGGGGCGGGGAAGATCGATGATGGGAACAGCGGCAGCGGCAGATGCATGGGTGGACAGCGTCGGTAGCACGCCCAGAAAAGAGTGCAAGGGGGGGAGAGTGCGCGAAAGTGAGCACGTGCCGTAGCTGCATCAATCCAGGTATTCCCACGAGTCCGTGTCGAGTTCGTCCTCACCGGCATTCTTCTCTGCTGTAGCATCAGTGGCAGTTCCTGCCTCACCCCCCTGGCGTCTCCCACGAGGCACCCGCAGCGTGCGTCGCTGTACTAGTAAGGCTGTCTCCGAGAGCGGCAGGTCTCCGGCCGCGCCGTTCATCTCACAGCGATTACCCATACGCAGCGGGGACACAAAAGTGCCGTTGGTGTGCCCTTGCCGCGCAGGCGCGAAGTGATCGCCGTCGTGCAGCGACCTCTGGGTTTCGACGTGCATAAATCTGTTGGAGAGATGCACCTCCAGCGCGGCCCACTCATCCCGGGTCGTAACGGCGAAGGCGAGAAACAGCGATGTGTCGACGCGGGACCAATGCACACAGCGCACATCGGAGACGGATGGCGTGACAGACACCGTGGCGGACGGCCCATCACTCAGCAGCGCGGCAGTGGTTCGCTGGTGCGGGTCGAGGTAGAAGAGCTGAGTTTGGTTGTGGGCAAAGAAGTAGTAGCTCCTCCCCGGTACTCCGCCGACAATCCCCAGACACTGCGGCTGCTCCATCAGCTTTTCTATCTGGAGGTAGCTCTCCTGGGTCAGCTGCGCTGCAGCACTCACGCGCACGGAGGCTAAGACGAGCACCACCTCCGCCCCCTGCTTGAAGGTGTGATGTACCTCGTCTGCGTAGACGCACCCGTTTGTGGACGTCACCACTGTCACCCGCGTCTGCAGCTGCTCCGTCTTAATGGCATCCTGCATTGTCCGTTTGATGGCCTCGCAGCCCTGCGATGGACTCCAGTACTCCGCCTTGAATGCTCGCTGATTCCATACGCTTCGGATCAGGTTGTGGATTGAGAAGGGCGCCGTCTCCGCACTGTGGTCAAAGAAAAGAGCGAGTCTGCGGTCTGCTGGGCGGCCGTAGGCCCACAGGAAATGGGCCAGGAGCATCTGCGAGGTGCGCAGAAGACAACCCCAGCCCTGATCTGTCTCAATCAGGCGCGTGACGGCCGGAATCGCCTCGAAGCCGTCCCGGTATGTAAAGATGAGAAATGTGTCGGCCAGCGCCTTCCCTAATTCCTCTTGCGACTCCACGGCAGCGCCAGACCTGCCGACGACTTGGAGGGGAAACACCGCCTCCGTGGGGAAGAAGGCGCTCCATAAGTCTTGAACATAGCGGAGCATTGATGCGTGTTTTTTGGCGAGGGACTGTGCATAGGGAGCAAGGAAGAGGGAAGGAGGCGCCTCGGCTCCAACACATACCCGATCGCGTGACAGACACAGGCAGCAGTGCCGTGCACCCGCACGTGACGCGCTTCGAGGGAAAGGGGAGGGGATACCCGTGCGTGTGTGTGCGTGTGTGTGTGTGTGTGTGCCGCCGACACCCTCAAGAGAAAGAGCACAGAGGTACGAAGGAGACGCAGAGATACAGAAAGGGGTGAGTAAGAGAGAGAGAGAGAGAGGAGGACAGGGAGACGGGAATGTAGATACAGCGGGAAGGGTTCATGAAGGCTACTGACGAGGAAAAGTGGCGAAGCAGCGAATGGAGCGAGCGATCGCAGGCCCCCTCCACCCCCGCAGCAGCCGTTAAACGGCGCACAACGCCTCGTCTGGACCTCTTGGGCGTCCATGTAGAGGTCGTGCTCGCGATGCACAGGCACGCCAGCGCACATTTATGAGACTCGTCGCTGTCTGTCTCACTCTTTCTTATTTTGCCACTGCTTCTTTGGGATCTTCGAGTCCGCTAAACACGCCGGCGAGGCGCTCCCACCCGCTCGCGCAGTGAACACACGCGCGCGACACTCCACCCACAGGCGCGTACGAGTAGAGAGCGGCAGCAAACAGCGAGGAGGAAACAGAAGGAGTCGAACAATGGAAGGAAAACGCTCAATCTGTGCTCGCCTCTGTGCGCATGTGAGTGAGCCTATGAGGGTGTGAAGACATCCACAACAACCCTCACGCACCTCGAGGTGGCAAGGAGGGATGGAGGAGCCAGGGGGAGATGTGGCTCGCGACGCACGCACGCCTTTCTCTCTGACAAGTGCTACCTCTCTCCTGCAGCAAGTGCGCGGGGGAATGACTACCCCCCCCTCCCCTCCCCTATCCCAATTCCACCCCATCACCACTCGTACTCCTACTGCACGCCTTCGGGTCACTCTACTCGTTTGGGTTAAAGAGGAACTCCATCTGATGGCGATGGCGAGGGAAGAACTGGCCTGTCAGGCGAGAGCCGGTGCGGTGCGTGTTGACATACGAGGTGTGCCAGCGCCGCGTCGGCACCCGGATATCGCGCCCGAGTGCGCACGACAGACACCACGCGCGCCCGTCCTTCGAGTAGAACTGGTTGTGTATGATGCGGTACTTGCAGCTCCAGCACTTGAAGCACTTCACATGGAAAAAGTACCCCTGTGTAGTCGGCACCCGCGCATTGCCGGACGGAACCCACACGTAGCTGTTGATGTCGTCCCCATCGATCGGCTTTTTGCAGTTGAAACAACATGCGCCGTCGGGCACCACCATTGGCTGGTCAACATCCTCGGTGTAGGCGGGGAAGTGCGGGCGTGACCTGGCCTCTTCATGCGGGATGGCGGTGAGGTGGTGCGCCTTGGACTGCATCCACCAGCGACGACTGTGCTGCGTGCGCACCTTGTGCCCTGACGCTGGTTTGCCGTGCATAGCTCGACATGGAACGGCGAGCGAGGCAGTTGATGCGATCTTAATGATGGCGGCACTATTGCGAGGCAGTACGAACTGCGTCGCACAGTTCATCTTGCTACCAGGACTAGTGATGCGCAGGTAGATCACGATGAGAACACACGCGCGCACTCCGTGGGAGAAAAGAGAGAGAGCTCAAAGAAAAGGGCACCAATGCACACGCAGTCACCATGCAGGACGCAGGCACACGCGAACCCAAACGTCGCGGAAACTTCACAGCGCCACGCAGGGATCCGTGTTGCGCTAGCGAGGAGCGTGCGCCGGAGTTGGATGGGGCATTGGTAGAAGGAGAGAGGGGGGGGTATGGAGGTTGGCGGCATCCGCCTCAAGCGAAGAGAAAAGGAAAAGATGAGAAAAGTGAAGAGAGCTTGAGCAGTGCAGTACGGTGCCTGAGGGTGTCAGGCAACCGTGCGGAGGAGGCCTGCAGATCATTTCCCCACCCACCTCCCCCTCGTTCCCTCCGCAGAACAAAGCATGTCCGTGGGGTGCCATATTACCTGCAACCGAAGGAGGAGAAATGAGACGACAGTAATAGGGGAGTACTGGACTGCAGTGGGCCGGGGTGTGTGCACGCCACAGAAATATCTGGCAGAGGTCACACGATGTCAGCAAGGTGGCAGCGGTTCGCCACGTTGCACAGACCAACCGCCCTCGCTACACCGGGTGCTGACATAGAAGGAGGCGCGGCGTTACGCCACCTTTAGGCAGCGCCGCGGAGGGGTACGGGCCTGTGTTCACCGTTTGATCCACACAGCCCTGATGTTGTCTCTATCTTTCGGGGTAGATGCACGTCGGTGGTCACAAGCGGGGGTAGTGATGACGATCGACTGCACGATCCTGACAGAGCCCTTCCGTGACGCATTGGTGCCATCGCTGGGGGGTGGAAGGCGTACTCGTGCCTCCGCTTCAGTCCCTTCCCTCCCTTCCTTGTCTTTCGCACTTCCTGCGTGCAGACACTGCGGTGCGCGTGCGTCGCTGGTTCACCCCGACGACCACCACCGACGCACACGCACAGGGAAGCAAAAGATGAAGAGGCGGACGGTACAGGGGAAACGTGCGAAAAGAGAGAGAGAAGAGAGTGCAGTTGGGTAGCGTCCATCCGCAGCGCGCGCCTAATCCTCAGCACACACCTCACCGTAAGAGGGGGGGACAAACAGTGGGGTGGGCTGATTTCGGTTCGCTCACTGCATCAGTGGATGGCGCCTCGGCACATGCGTGTCTGTGGGTGGGTGGGTGAGTGTGCTCACAAAGAGGGAGGAGATAGCGCCTCTCACCCTGCACACGCACCATAGCCTCTCTCTCCGCTATCGCGCTCGCAGACAACGTAGGCGGAGAGACGCACAGAGACGCAGAACGATGTGGCACAAGCCCGTGAAAGGGGGATGAAAAGAGAACGCAAAGGAGACGGCGGATACCTGCCAACAATGAGAGCCGGAGCATCTAAGCGAGAGAAACGAATAAACGCAGCGGAACGCCAACAAGCATGACGTGGTGGCGGGCCTGCTGCTGCCAAATATCTGAGTGGGGATCAACGAGCAGTAGGTGCGGGCGCGTCAAGAACACGCACACAGGCCGCGCCGTCTCCCAATCTGGAAGCCAAGATGAAAGCGAAAGAGAACGAAGAGAAGAGCGTGCCTTTTGAGCCTAACGATGTGTTTGTGCATGTGCCTGCCTGGGGTAACAGAGGACTCGGTGAGTGCGTGTCGGTCCGCCTGCGTGACCAGCAGACGAGAGGCCTTGGGGAGAGGGAGAGACACTCGATGCACGTGCCGGAGGGCGACTAGAGAAGAAGTAGAAAGGGGCGCACCAGCGCGGGTGACGGAGAGGAGGCAAGTCTGCTCGTGTACCTCGAGCACCCCAGCGCGCGAGGAAGAGAGAGAGAGACATCGGAACTCTCTACCCCTCTCCACTGCATCACGCTCATCGCCGCCTCACCCGCATGACTGCGGTAGTCCGAAAGAACTCGACTCCACAAAAAAAAAGAGCAAAAAGCGAAGGAAAGGAGTCCCAGTCAGGAGAATAGTAGTGGAGTGGCAGTGGACACTCCGCGAGGGCACAGATCGTCGCAGCAGCAGCAGCAGCAGCAGCAGCGTTTGACGGCAGCAGCCAAGAGTAAAGCGGGAAGAAGCAGCAGAAAAAAAGAGAAAATGGCGAAGAGCCGTGCGATGGCTGGCGGGAGGAGGGGGGGCGTGGACAGGCAACGCCGCACAGTGCACCGGTGTTCGTCTGTGTTGGTGTGCTGTGCGAGAGGCACGCACTCTGCCGCGCCTGCCAATGGGTAAATTGGTGAAGGCAAGTTAAGGTATCGGAGGTGGTGGGGTGAGGGATGAGAAAAGGAGGTGGCTGCTGATGACCGCATCGTCACAACCCTCTCGCTTTCTCTCCCTTGTCAATCAGCACCCCTCTCTAAAAGTGAAGCGTTGTGCAGCTGTCGGTGCTGGCAATGCCGCCTAGCTCGCGCACGCTCGTAGGCGCGCCAGGAGAGTGGGTGGAGGGAAGGAGGCCCCACGCTGATCAATATTATGCTGACGAGAGAGAGAGACAGCACCAACATGATGGAGGAGATGACAAGGCTGCTGTCCTCGGCCAGCGGGTCATAGCGCAACTTTGTCGCCGCAAAGGTCTCCACGGACGGGTGCAGCGTGTAGTGCACCGTTGGCGATGCCTCGAAGAAGAGTGAGGCGTTCGCCTCTGTGGCCAAGTAGGTGTAGGGCCACGACGTGTGCGGAGCGGAGGCCTCACTGGCGGCTGCAGTAGCGCTGAGCACAGTGAAAGACACCTGGCACGCCTCCGTGATCATTCCAGTGAGGTTGACGCGCAGCACAAGTGAGTCGAGCGATGAGGAACCTGCCCAGGTAAAATTGCGGGCGACGCGCAGGGTCGAGCCACACCGTAGCACGGCAGAGACCGTTGCGCAGCGGAGAATGTATATCAGGAAAGCGACGTGGTACTCGGTGATCCCGCGCATGTGCATGAGTGAATCAACAGCGTGGCGAGGAAGAAGGGCATAGTCTCGCACGCTGACCGTGAGCACTGTCTGATCCGTGAAGAGCCTTGAGTTGTTGACCAGCGCGATGGCACGGGCAGGCAAGCGCGGTGCACGTAGCCGGAGACCGTAGCTAGAGATGGCGCTGTAGGAGGGCTGAGTAGTGTAGGCTGGGGAATCGCCACGGGCAGCCGCCATCACGTAGCACTCCTCAGCGCCTAGGCCCGTAGTGTACTGCAGGGTCACAGAGAGGTTGAGCGACGTGGAAGGTGCTGTGGTCGCCAGACGCGGAACGGTGAGACCGTACGTGCAGATCACCGATCCCTCCAGCGACGTCGCCGCAGGCAGCCCCGTGCCGGTCGCGCCAGTGCCACTGCCGTACCAGCCGAGAAAGACGCCGTCGCCGACCGCCACATCCGAGTCGATGAAAAGAAGACCTGGCGGCCGCATGTACGAGCTCGGCGCGGCGGGGCCGTCTGGACGGCGTAGACACGCACGCACCTGCTGGCCAGCCGAAGGCGTCATGTAAACTGAGGTGCGCTGCGGCAGGCATGCGCACTTGCTGCGATCCGGTGTGGCGTTCAGCACCGTGTAGGAGCCACTCGTACACATGGCACACGCAGGTGTAACAGACGTGCCGCTCACCGTCGGGGTGCTTCCGTAGGAGGAGCGGCAAACGCCATCCAGCCCTCTGGATTGACGCACCGACAAGCCGTTGAGCACTGCACTCACGCTGGCGGTGACGGCAGGAAAAGAAGCCACGTACAGGCTGAGCAAGTGGACATCTGTAAGGGCCGCCACGTCTCTGCTTTGCTGTTGGGCGGTGGTTTGCGCCTGCGAGTGCCAAGTAGCCTCAGCTCTGCTCAGCGCCTCGTGGAGCGGGCTGACAGGAAACGCTGTGCTTGAGAGTCGTGTCATCATCCCTGGCACGTAGTCGTAGTGCAGTGGTAGCGTAGAGGGCTGCGGACTACTGCTGGAGGAAAAAGAAGGACTCATGACCATCCATTGCTCGCGCTCCACGTACCTCGCCACCCACCCTGCCACAGAGAGGTACATCGTTGTCTTTGCCGAGGGCGGAGACGTCATCTGTGACTGCTTCCAGAGCGGCCAGTCCACTGTCACCGGGCTGCCCACTGCCGCCGCGTCTGCGAAGAAGGCTACCGTGCTTGTCGAGCGGCTCAGCACAACACGGTAGGTGGCCTTGGCTAGGTAGTCAACCCCCACAGATTTGACACTCCACGTCCACGGGGAACTGAGCACCGTGAGCGACGACGGGGCGGGGGTCATGGAGAACACCTCGGTACAGCCACGCCAGGTGGTGGTGGCGTCGGTGCTCTGTGGAATTGCCAAAATAGAGGCATTAAGCAGCAGCCGCAGCGTGAAGGAGACAGAGGGTGGCAGTGCTGTGTCAGTGGCGGAGGTGATGGTGGCTGCCTCAACGCCCGCGGGGTGCTGATAGCTGGAGACGAGGGACCAGGACCACCTCGACTGGGATGCGACTCCCTCACCGCCCTCTCGTAGAGCAACCAGCACATGGCCAATAGAGGTGGTGACAGCGCCAGTACCGGTGCCCGACGCCTGCTGCTGAGAGCGAAGTAGCGACCTGTGCATCTCCCACAGCAGCGTGGCGTTAAGCTGCATCGCCGCCTCCCAGGCAACACCGCCGCGATGCGGCAACAGACCTGCAGACGACGTGGCAGTTGCGGAGGTAGCGGAGACGGAAAGTGGTGGCGGCAGTAGTCCCACCGCCCACAACGTCTCCGCTGACACAGCAGAGGACACGACGCGATGCATCAGCACAAAGCGGCACGACATCGGCTCGTCCGTCGCGCCACTGCCTACAAACACGAACACGCGCGCGTCGTACGACTGGGCAGGAAAGCCGCGGGGCAGCAGCGATGCGGGCCCCACACATGCGTCGTACCAGCCGCCGCTGTGCCCGTCGCTGAGGGTTGCGGTGGTGTTGTAGAACAGGCCGGGCATTGATACGCAACCCTTGTGCAGTGGTGCCTGGTAGACGTCGATGCATGCGTACCGGCAAGCAGCCTTGGCGTTGTCGAGTCCTGCGCTGGGGCTGCCAGTCGACAGGGCGCCGGCAGGAAGCACAGGGCAGCCGTGCATGAGGCCATCACCAGGGCAATAGACTGGGGTCGGTACCGTCGGCGATGCGGAGCAGAGGGACGGGCAAACCTCACAGGTTGCCGTGTCGGGCTTTGCGTAGGTGCCAGCAGGGCACGTCTCAGCGACCTGTGCTCCGACGAGGACACGGTGGCGGTCCTCGCTCGACGCTGCGCGGTTCAACCCCGTGTGCAGAGCGGCGTCAGCGGCATGGCCAGCAGCACATGGATTCATGGGTGCGGAGGCCACGATGCTCGGCGTGTAAAGTGACCTCTGGCCTGTAAAGCTGGTCGATGCCTGTTGAAACATCGTCCAGTGGATGAATTCGTGTTGGAGCGAAGCTTTGGCAGCAGGGAATGCCGTCGCCAGAGGCACCGACGACTCATACCGGGTGATACCGGGTACAGCGGCCGAGGTGGGTTTCACGGTCCTCATCTCGCTCACGTCCCAGAGAACACCTAGAGCAGCACTAGAGGGGACGCCTGACGCATCAGCGCGCGCCTTCAGCAGAGCCTGGACACAGTCGGACGGAGAGGTTGTCGCCGCAGAAGTCAGAGGTCTCGTCGCGTCGAGAAACATGGCCAGACACGCCAGAAGCGCTTTCTCGTTTCTTGGCAGTGAAGCAGACACACGCGCGACGCGTGCTGCAGTGGCTTCCTGGAACACTGTAGCATTGGCCAAGGCGTCTGCCACCGAGGCCTCTTGCATCGTCCGCATCGCCCACGCGTGCATGTGCGTCGCGGGCTCCACCCACACCGAAGAGGACGCATGCAGGAAAGGTGCATCGAAGAGGGCCGTGACGGAAAACAAGTATGTTGTTGTCACGCAGTACGTGCGCTGCAGGAGCTGCGAAACAAGCGTATCCGCCTGTTCCTCACTGAGGGCGTCCGCACCGCCGCCGTTGGATAAAACTTCTCCCAAGCGGTCCAGCGCATCCTCCATATACGTGACAAGGCGCGCAAAGGTTCGAAGTCCACTGCTGCTGCTGCTGCTGGCCACGGAGTGCTGCAGCTGCACCCACGCGTCCACCATTAAGCACGACGTCTTCGGTGCAGGTCCAGGCACACCAGTGATGAACCCTGTTGCTGTGTCATCGAGCGATGGCGCCATCTGCAATGGCGTCAGCGTTGCGACGGCAAGGCGGTACAGGAGCGCCCACTTGCGCTGAAGTTGTGGCACGTAGGTAGACCAGAGGTAGCCACCCCACTGCCCTGCCACCGCTCGCTGCATTTCCGCTGCCTCCGCTGCATCCCACAGGGTCAGAGGAATAGTTCGGTAGGCACGCGCTGCCTGCTCAGCGTGGGCAAGGGCGTCCACAACACGTGGCACGGCGGTCCGCAACCACGCTCGCTGTGGCAAATAGTCACTCATAAATACAGTGAGCACCTCTGCAGCACTCAGGCCCCTGGAAGAAAGTGTTAGTGACTCGTCGGCCCGCATGGCACTCGTTGCGGCGGCGAGGGAATCTGCAGTCCAATTTGTGTGCAACGCGTCCAGTTCTCCCAGCATGCACTGTGGGGGAGACGACTGCAATACTCCTGCACAGGTACCCAGAGACGTGGGAGTGGTGTAGCACCCTCGCCGCAGGTCGAGCCTGCCTGCCACCTCAGCAGTGAGCGATGCAGCCTCGCCTGTTGACCCCACCGCGGACAGCGACACGAGGTACACGGGACTGAACTGGGTGTCGAACATGGAGAAGGTGAATGGGGCAGTTATTCCGCCTCCAGACGCGCGGGTGTGAGCACACACCGGTGCCGAAGTGCCACCGGTGCTCTTCAGGACATAAGAAAACCCACCCGCACTCCAGACAGGCGCTAAAACCGCCTCCGAGAGCTGCATCAAGTTAGTAAAAGCTGTTGCTGCGGAGATGCTCTCGTCGGCAAGCGTTACTGCAACTCGCTCCGCGTTGGGGAGCACTGGCTGTGTGGTGGGATTTACCGCTCCACCAGAGCCTCCCCAGCCCGCCACCAGCAACAGCGCCACGCACGCGCAGACATGACAAACGCGCCCACACGGCATGGTGGCGTTCGCTCCCTTGTGGGACGAAGTTCACCGAGAGCGGTGTCTGAAGCGAAGACGGAGGAAGAGAGAGAGAGAGACAAGGTACGCGCGCTTTTTACCGAGAGGAAGAAGAAGGTGACAAGGTCCTCTACTAATCACACATACGCACTGTGTGTGTGTGAGAGAGAGAGAGGGGGGCACACAGCGATGCAATCTGTGGGATAGAGCAGAGACCACCGAAGAGAGAAAGAGCAGAGAGGTGCACTCAATGTCTGCGTCATTCAAGGGGGTGAGGGAACGAGGGGGGACGCGATACACACGCACAGCGAGGATGTATCAGGAAAGGCAAAGAGAGGGAGAGAAAAAGAGGGAGTGGGGCATGCGCTGACGGGTTTGTGCAAAGGGGGTGAAAAGGGAGCAGCTGTCCGGGGGCGCAGTGCTTTGATGAACGTTAGAGCCGCCTCACACACTCGCGGAGCTCAGGGAACCAATGTGTATGCGTATGCACGTGTGTGTTACGTCGATAGATTATATCGAGAGAAAAGGGGGAGGGGGAAACCACACACACACACACAAATGAAGAAACACCAACACCAGCAAAGGGCAAGAACGAAAAGGGCAAAAGACGAAAGGGGCGTGTGCTTCATCCAAAGCTGCGGCAGCGTAGTGTCTGCCCGAAAGGCACGGCGGGACGAGGTTCGTGTCAAGGTGCACGCACGCACGCATACGTGAGGGGTTGGAATGCAAAGAAGGAGTAACAGCAAGCAACAAGACGTATTGGCGTCACCGAATCATCGAAGGCAGTATGCGGGCGTGCCGGTGTTCATGGCATGGGGGTGGGTGTGGAAGGGGCATGCGCGTGAGTATCGGGGAGAGGGGGGAAGGAGGTCGGGTACATCGAGAAAAGGGATGACGCGCAACAGCAGCGAGAAGAGCGAAAGAACGGGACGGGCCGGCCAGCAGCAATACGAAGAAGCACCGAGGCGGTGTGGAAGGGGGCGAGCAATGCAGTGCGCAGCTAAAGCACTTGGCGTGTCATGCCCACGCCTGCCGCACCCACACACTCCCTCCCCTCCCCCCCCCCAAGAGTGCCGCTTTGCACATGCTTAGCACTAAAGTGCAGTTCAATTGAGGTTCGCAGCCATCAAGGCGTACAGCGCGAACACCTGGCCAAGCAGAGTTCGTAGGGGGAGGGAGGCAGCCGCATTTCGCACGGTTGATGTAGTCCCTCCTTCGGTTTACTGTCTCCGCACGATGTTCATGGTGTTTGTCTCTTCGTCTGAGTTTTCCATTTTACTTTTTTTCCTTTTCGCTCATTACGACATCCTCCTCGTTGATTCTGTGTGACCTCTATGAGCCCGGACACACGCGTGAGACACAAGTACGCACGCGTGCATCGGCCTGGTTGTCCGTCCCGTGGCAAAGAAAAAAAGCGCCGTCGAGGGCGATACTCACAACGGCAGCACAACAAGACACATCACGCACACGCAGAGTTTCAGAGGGGAGGGAGGAGGGGCTAATGGCGAAAAGAGGACAAGCGCGGGGGTGCCGAAGTACGTCTTCAGTCAACAGCAGCAGAGCACAACGCACAAAGCACCGCAGTGGTGCTTGAGAGAGACACAGCGGCGCCAAGAGTGCATACCTGCCAACATACGCGCGCGGGGGTATAGGCAGACGGTCACACCCGCGGAGATGATCCACCAGCAAATGTGCAGCCAAACCGCCTGCCCATGCCCCCCGCTACCCCCCCCCTTTACCGGCCCCACAGCTCTCCGACAACGTCCCTCCCCCCTCTCTCCTCCGCCTCTCTTTCTAGGATCACTTGAGGTACTCCTCATCCAACAGCGGCTGGTCCCGCTCGTCCACAAAGGCCAGCGACTCCCCAGCCCACTCGTCCCCCTCCCCTTCACCAAAGAAGTTGTCCAGGGTGAAGTCGCCGTACGGGGTGTCCGCGTCATCGTTGGAGTCCCAGTAAAAGTGGGTAAGACGATCCGCATCTACGTCCTGGACATCGAAGTAGGTGTTCGAGATGTCCTCCGTGTTGCTATCGTGAGTGTTGCGATGTTGGGCATAGCCACGCTTGCTGTCCCGCAAGGAGTCGACTCGGATCAAGGGTACTACCGAGGAGGACGTCGAGGAGGCGCTGATGGGCAGTGTCAACGCCAGCGCGGTGCTGGAGGCGCGGCTCAGGCCACCTCTGTAGAACCGCCCGCCTCTCAGAAACGGTGCCGCGCAGCAACTCGCGCGACAGAGAAGCCCTGATAATGCCATTGTGCGCTCTTCAACCCGCAGCACTCGGTCTCGCCCGTTTGACCGAACACCAAAAAGGTCAGTGGCTTAGAGAATCGTCTGTGTGAGTGCCGTTACGCAAAACTCGCGAGAGGGGCCTCAAGGCGTGGAGCTCCCCCTACAAATACCTCTGTGCTGGTACGCGTATATGCCTGTGCCTTCACAGGTGCACTCTGCAAGCCACGTCGCGTGACGCTCACACGCCGTCCGCTCCTGGGAACCCCCGCGGAAGCGATACTAGCGCCCACGACAGTCCCTACTCCGCCGCCTGCTCGCGAACGCTTCAGTAGTGGACGTGGAGTGCAGCACAGGGAAGGGAAAGATGCCGCGAAAGCAAAAAGAAGAGCGAGACGACGAGGCGGTGGCGCACTCGCCCCTCCACGTTCGCCGGAGCGTCCCTGCGCGAGTTTTGTGAAAGGAAGGGCCAGTGGGCGGCAGGGTAACGGTAGTGGCACCCACAGACACAAAGCCGGTGCCTTGCCCTGCGCTGCACAGCGAGTCAATGAGAAAGGAGCAGAATAACAGATGGGAGGCAAGAAGCTGATGAAGGGCGTCTATGTAGGATGTGCGGGTATGTGTGTGGGGGTGTGTCTGTGGGTGTCTGGTGGGTGTCGCACTGAAATGGTGCGAGAGAGTAAAGGACTCAAATATGGTGTTGGACAGGCTCCTCAGCACAGGGAGAAGACGAAGAGAGGGAGAGAGCAGAACCGTGCAAGCGAGGCGGTGGGGTAGAGAGGGGAGAGAGAGCGCGAAAAGAGAAAGATAGAGCGATAGCCAGGGGTAGAAGCATCGGCTGGCAAACGTTTACCCGTGCTAACGGGGTGCAGCTCTTGAGAACAGAATGAAGGCCGAAAGGGAAAGGCTGAAGGTCCTGGTTGGATGAACAAGGCGTCAGTGCACCTCACCCATCCACCGACACAGGGCACGCCAACAGCAGGGAGGTGAGAGAAAGAGACACACACAAGGGTGGCGGTGCACCAGCAACAGCAACAGAAGGGGGATTGAAGGACGGAGCACCAGGCCACAGAAGCAGCAGCTGGGCTGAAGGGAAAGACACGAACGAAGAGACGCAAACACGAAAATGAGCAGAGAGAACAAGTCAATGCTCGGCTAGGTGCGTGGAGCGAAAAGACACCGCGGCCACGCGTCACTCGTCGTCCTCACTCTCACTGCTGCTGCTGCCAAACAGCTTCGGCTTCCTTTGAGGACTTGCTGCAGCTGACTGCTTGGCGGTGGGCCCATGAGCACAGCGCGGCACGCTCGTCGGGGACTGCTGAGACCCACGTCCACTGGCCACAGCACCGCTGATGTCTTCATCCGCGTCGCTGGAGTCGCTACCAAAGGCGTGCAGGTGCCTATGCTGGGTCGAAGACGGTGAACCTTTCCCAGCCGCTGCCCCCTCCTCTCGTTCGACAGTGTCGCGCTGCAGCGGAGTCGTGATGCGAGACGCAGCAGCCTCGCCCACCTTCTCCGCAGATGAAACAAGCGAAGTCCTCTGAAATGAGGACGTGCTCTCGCCCGAAGACGACACGTTGTGTAGGCCAGACACGCGCTGTTGGACGACCGCTGCCGCCTCAGACGGCAGAGGTGGAGGAGCCGCTGCGGCGACTGCACAAGAAGTACTGGCGCTCTGCAGCCCGCTCTGGCGCGTCATAGCCTCCGTCGAAGCGTCGTTCTCGTCTGGCGGCGGAAGGGGTGGGGGCTCACTAGAGAAGAATGCCTCAGCAGTTGTCGCTGGCATCCCATCCCCAAGTCGGTTAAATCCATCATTGCCACTGCTGTGATCGGCCCACGCAGCACGCGGAGGATCGGCGAAGCCAAAGGCGGGCCCTGCCGCTGGTGCAGGCGGTAGAGGTGGTGGCAGACCCGCATACTGCAGCGTGGCAGTAGCGTCAGCTGATGGTGCGGCAACCGGAATATCATGTGCAGGTGTCGGCACACTTGCCGCCTGGGGTGTCAGCACGCTCTCGTCAACCGTCGAAACTGGGTCTTCGACGGAGTGGGTGGGTGACAATGGAGAATGAGCAGGGATTGGGCTGCAAGGGGATGGGGCAGGGCTAGCTGAGGTCTCTTCTACTGGCGGAGGGGGCGATGACGCACTATACATGGCCGTCACAGGTGAAGGCGGAGGAACGATAGCAGTGCTGACCACTTCCTCCGCTACCCCGGTTGGCGACGCCGCAGATACTTTAGCAGGGGAAACAGTAGGTATGGCAGCAAGGTCCCAGAGCTCTGCCGCATCCGCTACCTCCCGCATTAAGGCCTGCCGCGCCGCCGTCTCTTCAGCCAAGAGACGCTGCTGTTCCGCGTGCTGTGCACTGAGCTGCTCCGCGAGGTGAAGGGAATAGGAACACTGAAACTGCAGGCCACTGTAGGACGTGTAAGCCTCCGCCTCCAGGCCGGCACGAGCAGCCTCCTCCTCTTCCTCCAGCAGGCGCAAAATAGAGGAGAACGCCGCAACCCATTGCTGCTGCGCCTCCTCCGGCAGTAGCCGCCACCGTCGCTCTTCTTCCAACGCCAGCTCATCTCTTGCTTGCATTTCCCGCTGCAACAGCATCACTTGTGCCCGCAGTTGCGAAGCGCAGAGCTGCATCACCGCCTCACCGCCGTCCATGTACGACTTCCACAGCGCCTGGCGCGCCGTCGCCTCCTCGGCCTTCAAGTTCTCCTGCGCCGTGCGCTGAGCGGCCAGCCACGTCTCGATTTGGTGAACGGTAGACCACCACTCCTGCTGCACAGACCACCGCCCCTGCGCCTCCTTCACGCAGCAGTCAAAGAGCGCGCGGTCGCCGTGCTGCTGTGCGTACAGCTGCGCCACCGCCTCTAGCGTTGCGACGTGCGCCGCCATCAGTGGCTGCAGCCACTCGTGGTCGAAGTGGTAGAATGCGCCTTTCATGTATAGGTCCAGCATGTCATCCCAAAGCCACCGCTGGCGCTGCGCAATGCTGCGGATGCGGCTTTGCCGCCAATGGTCGAGCTGAAACTGCAGATCCACTCGCACCGGGCCACCGGTCTCGTCACAGCTCTCGTCGTCGTCGCCGTCCACGTAGCTCGTCTGCTCAGCGGTGCGCACCTCCTCCATCATCTTTAGCAGCTCATCCCGCGTGCACGGGTGGGTGGCGTAGCTGAGCAACGCACGCCAGTGCTGACTCACCGTGTCCCGTGCCGTGCGGCACCGTGTCTGCCACTGCGCGAGCTTGTACTGCAGATGTGTCTGCTTCCGCGTGGCGGAGGTGAGTTGTGCCTCCAGCTCAGCCACCTTTCCACCCAGAGTGCGGCGCAGTGCCATGGCGGACTCGATGCTTCGGCGTACCTCCTCCTTGCGTGTTTCGACCTCCGTCTTGGCCCGCTGCAAGTTCAGCCGCAACTCGTCCTGGTGTCCCAGCAGGTCTGTCTCCGCAGCACGGCGGCCCTCCGCCTTGCCGTCGCGCAGTCCTCGCATAAACTGTTCCTCGGCAAGCCGACAGCGATCCACCTGGTATTGCCGCTCGCGTGCGTCCAGCTCATCGACGATGTCCTTGCGCAGTATATCTGCGTCGGTGGCACGGTGACTGCGCTCCTCCTCCATCATCTGTAGGTAGCGCAGACGCTCTCGCTCTGCCAAGCCGCGCGCGGCGGTCAGCTGTCCATCAGCCAGTCGATGCTGAGCCTGTGCCTTGTGAACTGCCTCCTCGGTGGCGGACGACTTGGCGATCAGCGCTGCGTTGCGGTGCCGCTCTTCGCTGAGAGACTCTTGCATCGCAGAGACCCGCTCTGCCGTGCTCGTGGACTCGACCTGATGGACATCGAGGCGGCCCTGCACCTGGCGCAACTCCTCGTTCGAGGCATCGACGGCATGCTGCAAGGCCCTAATGTGCCGCTGCAGATCGTCTTGCTCTTGTCGCTTTAAAAGAAGCGCGTCCTTCAGCTTTACGAGCTGCCGATCTCGCTCCAGCCGTGCCTCCATAGCTTTGGTGGCGGCGGTGTTCTTCTCCTCCAGCAGCCTCTGCGAGTCACTCATGGTGCGTTCAATGCGCTGTTGGAGCTCGTTATTACGGGCCTCGAGGGCCTGAATGGCGCGGTTGCACTGATCGAGGTGCTCCTGCGCCGTCTCCTCCTCTTGCACCACCCGTTGCACCTGCTCGAGGAGAGCGCGATTGCTCAGCAGAGACGGCTTGGGGCGCTCAACTTGCCGGTGCCAGTCCTGAGAGAAGATGGCAGTCACGCCGTGCACGTCCCGTGCGGCTGCCGCGGCCGTGTTAAGGCCAAGCTCCACTTTGCGGAGCACCGACATGTGCTCTGCCGGAATGCCGTTGGTGCTCAGAAACGCAGGGACGGTAGACGCAGCAGAAGAGGGGGTCGGCGTCGCCGCGACAACCATCAGCCCCTGTTCCAAGGACGCAGGCGCCTGCCTAACGTCCTCACCTTCCCCTGTCGTCGCGTACACAGACGGCGGCGGCCTTTGCCCGTTGTCAGTGGCCTGCTTTGCCGATGCAGGCTCCTCGGGTACGTGCTCGACGCGCACCAAGCAAGTCACAAACACCATTCCCTGGGTAGAAACGTTCGCGAGAGAGTCCGACACGCGTGTGGTGAAACCCGCGGGTACGACGAAGACTCGCACGTCCTCTTCACGCATACCCACGACGCTGCCCTCGAAGCCGAAGCAGCCTTGTGCAAGCTGCGCAGCACTGCTACTGGGCTGGAACACATAGGAGGGCGGCTGTTCCTGAGGAACGCTGGCCGCAGCAACCGCGTTGCCTCGTTGTTCTCCAAGAGCGCCGACAGCGTACATACCATCCTTCTCGATTAGCTCGTAGGAACTAAAGCTCATGTGGGCTCTGTCGCCGACATCAAGACGCAGCGACGACGACGGGGAGCTCACATCGTAGCTGAAAACTGATGTCACCGGAGCACCGAAGAGGGCGTAGAAGGAAAGACCGCAGCACGCCAAGAAGCGCATCCTCTGGGCCGCGTCGGCAAAGTAGACACTCCAGCGCTGCTCTGCATCGTCGATGAAGGAGATGTGCCCCGATGACGCATGAGTGAGAAGGCGCAGCGATGTATTGTGGCCATCCACATAGTTCATGCGCGCCACGCAGAACGTGATCTGCTGTACATTGTAGCACACGAGACTGTACTTGGGAGGTCGAGACGGGAGGCCAACAATGGCGCACGCGCACGCGCCCTTGCTAGAGGAGGCACCCGTATCGCCCACTGAGAAGAGCTCCACAGGGAAGGCACAGAGAGTCTCCTGCTTCATCCCTCGGGATTTTTTCGAGCGCACGGGTGGGTGGGGAGGTCAACTCGCTTGATCCGACTCCGGTGCAAGACGAGCGAGAGAAATACAGAGAGACACGGAGACAGAGGACGGCCAATGCGGGGCGTGCGCTCGCACGCTGTGGTGGCTGTCAATGAGGTTCTCCACGCGTTGCGAGTAGGCGTGTGCGTCAGTGCCTGGGTGCGTTGCGCTGAGGTGATGCCGAGGCAAGTAGGGAGGAGGGGAGGGATGTTCGACGCGAGGAACCCGCACGGTGCCACGCCCCGGCAGCCCTCTAGTCGATCTGGTGGGAGACTCGATAAAAGACACCAAATTGCACCCAACGCGTGGGTGGCAAGTGCACGTGTCTGCCTGTAAGTGGGCAGCGCACTGGTGCAGGCGTGCGTGTGCGTCCACAGGAGTGTAATGCGCAGTGCCAAAGGGGGGAGAAAGAGTGCCAGGCGTGACACACATCGATATGACAGTGGAGGCAAGCAGCACAGCACATCACCTCTGGCGCCACCAAGGTGTACGCTGGAGGTGCCATTCGGGAATGCTAGTGTTTAGGTGCGAGGGACCGTGGTGTGGAATGCCCTTGGTTAGAGGGGGGAAGAGGGAGTACAGCCGAGCAGCAAGCAACCCACGCTCATGCCCTCCAGTCACGGCCACCTCGCAACGCTGGCGGCGCGACTCACTCTTGTGGTCAGCTATCTCCGTTGGATGCCTAGCAGACGGCACACGCATATAAACCCACAAGCCCACATATTATTTCAGAGGACACACACACACACACACACACACACAAAGCAGCGGTACAACAGAAGAGGGTGTCTCCGCTTGGTGTTACACACAATGCGGGGTCCCTCACCCCAACCTAGCGCGCCTCACTTGACTACTTTGCGCGTCCTCGCTGCGGTTGCAACCAGGGCGGGGATCCGCTGCCGCCGCCACGACTGACGCTATAGTAACGCTCCCAATCACTTGGTCGCCTAACACCAGGAAAGGATGACGAAGATGAGTAGATGAGTACCAGTACCACCATTAGCGCTAACACAACAAGTAATATCACAGTCAAGGTTGTGTCACTCCGCATTACGCTGCCACCGCTTCCACTTGTGTCGACTCCCTCGCCGCAGAAACTGCTGTGCCTACGAAGAAGAAATCGCTCTTGCAGAAGCTGCAGCTCTGCATGTAACCCACGAAGCTGGTTGCGGTACTGGCTGAACTCCCTCTCTGTTTCCTTGTACTTGGCGTAGAAGTTGCTGAGGAGGCTGCGGGTATGGTTAAGCTCCTCAGTCAGGTGGCGCTGTCGCCGCGTCAGCAACGTCAGCTCATGATGCAAGCTGCGCTGCTGCCGAAGAAGCTGCGTGAGAAGAGATGCCGCGACACTCTGGTAGATGGACCTGGATGCAGGGAAGCCCTTGATGCTGGCGGTGTTCACCGAAGAGGCAGAGGCGTGAGTGGGAGTAGTGCCCACGGCTGTGACGTGGGATGATGTGCCACACCTGGTCACCGCACACGGGCCCCACAGAGCAGTCAGGTCTGAGAAGGTGCACTGCAGGGATGCATTCCAGTACATGGAGTTCACAGAGCTACAGCTCGGCGACTGAAGTTCACGTGCAATCTTCACGAGCGCTATGGAGCTAGTTGAGGATGGCCGCTTTGCGCGTGCACCAGACTGGGATGGCGACCCCCTGTCGGCTGACACGGCGACGTCCACAGGAGCGAAAAGGAGGACATCAGTGTCATCCTCCTTTGAAGCCCTGGCAGTCGCAGTAACACCGTTCCACATCTCTGCCGCGAGCTCATCAATCGAAACCGCAGGCGTCGCACCGCTCCCTGACGCAACTGCGCTGCTACCAGCCGCTGACGGTGCCACCACCTTCCCCGGTGCCGAGGGAAGTGCTGGTCGGTGAAAGCAGTCCATATCTGGAGAGCAGCGGTGGCCGCCGCTGACCTCAGCTGCACCTTCGGTAGCTACCAGGTCGTCGCTCTCATCGAACCGCGTCAGGGTCTCCAGCAGGTCGATGCCGTACACCTGAAAGGAGGTGATTGTGCACCACGGCTCTGGTCCGTACGAGGTCGCCCACTGAAGCTTGATAAAGCGCACTCGCCTGCCAGGGGTGACGTCAAAGTACTGACGCCCACGCCGCTGTTCCGCCTCAAAGTGACCCAGTACTAACCAGGTAGACGTTGGGTACTGTAGACTCCCAAGCAACGTGAAGTTGCGCACACCGCTACTAAAGTGCTCTGCATTCCGCACCATTACAGAGCGCACCTCCACATCGCGGATGAGCTGCATCACGAACTGCTTCCGAGCAGCATTGCATGGGCACAGTACGTAGTTGTCCGCACTGTCGCTAATGAGCGCTGATCCGCCGTGGCATGAAGGCGGCTCCACAGACACCACCGTAGCCCCGAGGTACGAGGAGGCGTAGTTGATGGAGAGCCCGGGCGCCGAGCCCGTAGAAAACGTCTTTAGAGGAGACGGCGACGAGACGCCAACTGCTGGGGGGGTAGTGCGGTGCCGAAAAACAGTCAGAAACTCCAGCGGGACGGAGAAGAGTGCATAGAGCAGCAGTAGCGCACACAGCACCGTCAGTCGCTCCTCTGGCCGCATGAAGCTCTCATTGAGGCAACGTGGGGGGAGTGATGCAGCAGCACGTTGAGGAGATACAAGAGGAGTATGATGTTCATAAGAGAGGGCAGAGAGAAGGATTGATATGGTTTGTGCAGCTCGACAGTTGCCGACGGTGAGCTTTGGGGTGCATTCTTTCCCTCCCCAGCATGAGGAAGAGGTAGAAGAAATGGAAGAAAGGAAAGTTACATCGAGACCATGAGCGGCTCGGCATAGTCGTCTCAGTCGATCCCATTTCTGGCGGGTGCGCAATCAGGCCGCCTACACCGAGACCATACTGGCCGGAGTAGAGCACATCCTTTATACAAAAATGTTGCTACGCGTATACGCTTGCCTTTCTGCAGGGACGAGAGTGCGGCGCCACTGGGCCCTGCCCACTTCCGGTCTCACTCCCCTTCCCCCGTGTCGCTAGTTGTATCTCATCGCGCTGGGCATACAACGTCATAGCTCCGCGGGACTGCGGGGTTTTCGACGCATGTCGTCTAACGAGTCGTGGATCACGTGTGATAGGCGAGCCAATGGCATTATGGAGCTCTGCGCTGACGGCATGACTGTGGGTGGGTGTAGTCTTTACGGGGAGCAGCGAGAGCAACACTGCCAGCCGCATGAAGGTGAGCCGAGGCGCCAACACAGACGAAAACGAGCCAAAAAGGCCTTTGATGTGCAGCGCACCCCTCGATGCTCCGCTGCAGTCACACCGGTGGCGGGGTCGTGTTGGCCCCAACACGGGTCCGTAGTGGCGGCTTGCTCGGTCGTCCGGTTCACGCACGCGGCACCCCATCCGCTCCGTGTCGCGTGGATGGAGATATCGTACACTGCGCCAGGCATCGCTATCAACGTAATGCACCCCATGGTAGATTCGCCGTGGCCTACTTAAACCACTCGTCCAGCTCACCCGGGGCACTCGCGGAGAGCGCGGCGAGCCACGCGACCGCGCTTGGAGAACAGCTGCCGCATCCCTCGGAGAAGCCACCAACATTGATGAGCTGCAATCACCAGGACTTGGGCCCTCTACCACAGACGTCCAAAGAAACACTCGAGCTGGCCCACTGTTGGGCGGTCAAGTCAATCTCGCGCGCAGTTCCTCTGAGAGTATTCTCCCCAAGGCAAAGAGCTGTCGTATTGCGGTCGTAAACGGCCCCTCCAACCGTACAGCTAATGGGCAGGGAAGGGGGTGGGCGGCGTTGGTTTTCTCTTTGCCAAGAGCACCGTCTCTGGGTTCCTCGGAGGACCGCTCGTGCTTGCGAATCGCCTGCACTGTGGTTAGAGGCTGCGACACTGCACTCACGTTGTCGCGCTTCACGTACCCTGCGCACGCCGCTCCACACTTTCTTCGAGCAGCGGGCCGCTTACCTTCGGTACAGCGGCGCGTACTGAGGTTGGCTGTGAAAGGAGCCGTGTAACGATGCTCTCGCCGCTCTTAGCTGCGTTGCCTGTCTCCACCGTCCCCCTCCCCCTCCCTGCTGAACCTGTGATAGTGGCACCTCTGATCAGCAGCTGCTCTGCGAACCCTTGACCTTCTGGTACCGTGCCCCCGTTGGCTGCTTCTGCTCCCGATTAAACACCGGGCCCATGAGACCCATTGTCCGCTCAGCACGGGAGTATGCGCTGCAGAGGGTACGCCGCACGAATGCCGCGTCTACGTGAGGAGGAAGTCGAAGGCCGTGCTCACCGTTAACGCAGTGTCGCCGCTCTCTCGTCGCGCCATGTGGCGCCCGTCAAATACAACGTGGTCCAGCATTGAAAGCAACACGACGACGGTGATCTGCACCGCGCACGAGCCTGGGCAGCACGGGTCAATTCTTCAGATGTGGGCACGGCGGGTTCCTCAGCCAGGCCCAGATCCTGTCGTTGTGGAGAAAATGGTGCCCGGTGCAGAAGTCCATCTCTGGTCAGTTGAAAATGAGCTCGCTGGACCTCAGATTGTTGGGCTACGCTTGCATCCCCATAGCTTCGGTGAGTACAGCATCGAAGGACCGAAGCGGGGGGAGGTAGGGAACCGCCCCCCCATCAAAGGTGCCGTGGGGGCTTGCACCGCAGCCTGTAGTGCACCTATCTGCTCGGCTTTTATTGCCACCTGAAGAACGAGCTGGCATAGACTGCCTCCACGGTGTTGCGATAACTTGCCTGCATTCAACTGGCTGAGCGCGAAGAAAATTCTTCAGAACAGAACCCGTCGATCCTCTTCTCTGTGTGTGTGTGTGCCTATTCGCAGTCTCCCAGCCCCCCCCCTCTGTCTGCGCTCGCACATCCCCTTCCTTCCCTTTCTTTCTCCTCCACCTCCTCTCACCGCCTCTCTGCACATGGGCGCTTTAGTGCGTCTCTCACCAGATTATGTCGCATAGACCGCTGCGCCCCCGGTGACTGGGGACACACGTCAGTGCGCGGCATCCCCAGGGCTCGGCGCCCCCCCTACTTCATGGGAAGCCGAGTCAGTCCCCCTCCCTCTTCCTGCCAATGCCGAGCCGCTCCTGGTGGTGACAGGGCCAAGTGCCTACGTCGTGGCGAGGCCAGAGCGGTGCCTTGCTACTGGCGTTGGCGACCAGGTCCTGGACGGCGCGGCGTCGGAGCGACCAGCGACAGCGAACACGCTCATACTATCCATGTGATAGGCGGAGTGTCAGCGGGACTCGAACACACCTCACCCGGCCCTCGCTACCTGCTTGTGTGGGACGCCTGAGCCACCCCGAGAATGATGCCCCACGCGGCATCCGACATGATGGGGGCGGCGGCGAGGCGACCTGCGGGGCGGGGGCGGGTGGGCAGAGTTCGAGGCAGGGGCCGTGCACCGATGACTGGGTTGGCGCATTGCACTAGCCCGTGTCTAGGGCTGCCTTGCACCAGGCGGCGGACCCGCAGCCCAGCGGATAGTGTTGAGCGGGGCTCGTGTTGTAAGGCTGAGAAGGGACATGGCGAAGCAACCAATAAAATCAACGATTCACGCACACACACCACACGCATCTATCAGCAAATATGAAGCCGGGTGGTACCATTGACGCGGTGCCTCAGAGAACGAAGAGGACATCTGTGTGGACGGAGGGGGTCGGCTACGACGGCGTGGCGTTCACCGCATGCGTCGCGGCTGCAGGCGTAACGGTTAGGTCGCCGAAGAGTTCATCGAACTCGGCGTCAATGCTCGCAGCGATTAGGGCTGCAGATGCTCTGTTTGCCTCCATGGCTGCCGCTGGAGCAGCAGAGGACGTTGGAGACGACAGTAGCTTCGGCGACGCCATCAATGCAGGTGACGGAGCGGGGGCGGGCAAGCGCCGCCGTTCAGGTGTGGAGACAGCAGCCGCCGAGGACGCTGCTGCAGAGGCTGAAAGCGCCACCTCGGCTGCCACCGGTGTCGACTCCGCCACCACAGTGCCTCGCGGCACCCTAGCCGGGATGTGCGTGATGAGATCCAGATCCTCTTCTTCGCCGTCCTCGCCCAGCGAGAAAACCTGCTGCAGGTGCTGCCATGACGGTGCGGCGGCAGGATGAGCCGTAGCTGTTGGAATAACTGCTTCGCCACTCGCGGAGCCTTTCGATGCCGCGGAGGGAGCGGTGGCAGAGGAGGATCCAGGGTCCGCTGTAGAGGAGGGGGCTAAATTGGTGTTGGTAGCCGTTGCTGTCTGAGCTGCTGCAAGCTTGCTGCCCGCGGAGGATAGCGCTGTCAACGCCTGCTCGCGGGTCTCCGTGAGGCCCTCGCGGAAGCGCTTCATCATCCCCCAGCCCCACGAGCCAGCTGCCGTCATGCCCTCCTTTGCCTTCGTGCCCAGCTCCTGGGCCTTCTGTCGCACCTCAGTCACCTCCACCTGCGCGAGGTAGTGTGACGCGCCGCTGAGAGCGGCAGCGATCGTATGCGCCGTGTTGGACGCCTTTTGGGCCCATTCGGTGCTGAATGCGCCTCGCTTGCTCGTCGCAGTCTCGAGCGCCGTAGCGGCAGCGGGGCTCATGATGGCATCGATGATGTGATTGCGGAGCAGCGGAATGGTCGTCTTGAAGCCGCCTGGCACGATGCACACAAACGGGAACGCCTTTTGGTTGACAAGGTAAAGCGCAAACATCTTCAGCAAGTTTACCTCCTCCACGATCGGCCGCCCGGTGCCATAGAGGGCAAGGGGGTGCCCGCGGCAGGACTCGAGTCGCCGCATCGCCTCCGCGAGGCGCTCGTGGTGGTAGCTCAGCACATCCCCTACGAGGATGGCTGTGGACAGCCGCACATACTCAAAACTTTCCTGGGAACGGCAGTCGGCAATAACGTACTCGCGCGAGGGGAACTTGTAGTCACCTTCCTCTGTTGCCGCGCCGCGCTTCGCGAACGCAGAGGCGATGTCGGACCGCTCGAGAGGCAGGATTGGCGTCTCGGCATAGTACTGTTGCAGCTCCTCCGGCGTCTTGTTCAGCAAACCGACGTCCGGGAAGAGGCAAAAGTCCAGCATGCGCTGCGTCGAGAGCGGCGTGACACGGTAAAGCAGATCAGCATTCTGCAACAGCGACTTTCCGCTCCACACACGTATCGGGGCGGTTGCGCGGCCGTCCACCAACTCGGGGTCAATCGCGTCAGCCTTGCACGCTGGCAGCGTGAACTTCATCTTGTCGAGGTGCTCCGCGAGCGTCTGCTTTGTCTTTAACATCATGAGTGACTGACGGTGAGTGATGAGGTAGGCGTGTGCCACGTAGGGGACCATGA
>NC_009322.2:103128-132916 GCF_000002845.2 Leishmania braziliensis MHOM/BR/75/M2904
GGAGTAAAGAGGATCATTAGGCTGGTGCATAGGACGCCGAAGAGGTGTGACATAGAATGCGGAGGTCGAGCGAAGGAAGGAGAGATCGAGTCACGTCTGACTCATCTGCTGCAATGCTTGTTTGGTCGCGCAAAGCAAACCCTGGGGAGTGCAAGGAACAAGAGGCGCCAAAACGCGATCGAAAAACAAGCGTTCTCCAGCTGCGCTTTGGCCCACACGTGTAGCCGGGGGGTGGGGGGGGGGGGGGAAGAAGGGACGCCACGAGAGACCTCTTCTGTGACGGTGAACCATAACTCTACTCTCTCGTGTAGCTCTACAGGGAGATGGTACGGTGAAGCACGTGCGGCGCGGCAAAGGGCAACATGCACGCAGCGGTCACACACCTGCACCCTGCCCCTGCAGTTAGTCAGACGCATGCTTAGTCAGAGATTTGGTGAATTCCCAACACGAGCAGACACGCGTGTTGGACTCTTTTTTTTTTGCTCTTGCAGCTGTTTGCTGTCCTTATTACCATCACCAGATGGTGGCTAGGCCGGCTTGCCAGTGAAGGGATTTACGTTCACGTGCGCAGGAGGGACGCACACGTCCACCGACTCGCCCATCTCCGAGATGCCACTGATTTTACCGAAAGGTCGGAACTTTTGCACGTCGTTCTTCGCATAGAACTTGAGAAGGCGAAAGCTGCGCTTCTCTGCTAGCTTGCGCTCTTTTATCGTAGTTACAATGGCATCAATGCGCTCAAGCTCCTTGTTCGCCGCCATGTCACGCATGGCAATGATGCGCTGCAGCTCCGCCTCCATCTTCACGTGATACTGGTCGTGGAGGCGTTGAAACAGGTCAGACTTGGTCGCTAGCTCGTTCAGCTGTCGCTCACGAAATGCCTGCAGCGCAGAGGTCAACGCCTCATCGAAAACTGGGCAGTCGCTGATCCACGTGTCGATTGCCTTCACGCCGTCGTCCTGCTTGGCGAAAAGTCGGTTCAGCAGAAGCCGGCGCACAGTAGCCACGACGTCGTCCTTGCGGTCGTTCTGCATGACCAACTTGATCTTCTTGCTGGCATCCAGCGGGAAGTCCTCGCGCACGATGCGGCTACCAGAGCGAATCTCCTTTGCCAGGTCCGCCAGGCGCTTACGCGACCACAGCGCGAAAAGAACTTCGGACGTCTTGAGGGGCTGTACCTTGACTTCTCCAGACTCCTCCGCGACTGGTGCTGCAGTAAAGAAGCTCGATACTGCAGGCTTGGCAACGGTACTGGCGGGAGTTGTCGTCACCGGTGAAAATCCAAAGTCAGCACCGCCTGGGGAGAAGAGCGTCGTTGCTGGCTTCCCGGAGCTGAAGGCGAAGGAGGAGCCGTTGGAGGAGTCGGGCGCAGTGTTGGCAAGAGCCTCGCCCACTGGCTGAGGCGCAGCGCCAAAGCCAAATTTGAACTCTGGCGTCGCCGAGGTCGTGGCGGCAGTTAAAGTAGCCGGATTAGGAGCCGTTGCAAAGGGTGCGCCTCCAAAAACGAAGCCAGGCATACTCGTGGCTGCAGAGGCACTTGCTGGCGCGGCTGGTGTCCTGCTAGCTGGGGCACCGAAGCCGAAGGCGGAGGAGGAAAGCACGGCGGTAGCGGAGGCCCCACTGTCGCCCGCACTGGCGGGCTCGCTGCGCTTCTGCAGAAGAAACACGTTCATATCGCTTCCGTCCGTCTTCACAACGCGCCGCCAGCACATGCCCTGACCCTCCAGCGGCAAAATGCGCTCTGGGGCGTTGTCCTCGGCGTCGCTGTACGGCCAGTGAACCTTTACGATGTACTCCCCCGGCGCCATCGTCGGCTGTGTGGCCTCGGCAATGACATAGCAGTCCACCGTGACACCTTCCATACCATCGTCGCCAGCGAGCAGGTCTTCTTCGCGCAGCTGCATGAACCAGCGCGGGCTGCTGGCGGTGCGACTCTCGAGCACCTTGCGGAACTCACTCCAGTCGTATGGCCGCTCCCCAGCGCCACGCTGAATAAAAGTGCGGTGCACCAGCTTTGCCGAGAAGAGCTCCTCCATTTGAATTGGGTTCGCAGCGGCCTTGTCGAGCAACGGGTCGTGATCATCGATCCACTGCCTGAGTGCCTCCTGGTCCGCCTTCTCCTTCAACGCCCGCTGATGCTGCGCGTCTCGCCGACTCATCGCAGCGGCGGTCGCCCTTGGGGACTTCTTTGCTGTCGCCAACGACTTCTTTGGTGCCATTTGAGTATCGCTTCGTCGCTGGTCGGCACCGGTTCTGCTTGGAGAGTACAGCCTGTGCTATTTGGAGGCACACTACAGAAGAAAACCAAGAAAACGTGGGGGAGCCAACGGCACCTCTGATTTTGCTTGTTTGATTGTTTTCCTCCACCAGCGGTGAGGTTCGTTCCCGTGAGTGTAAGAGGGGTGCGAGCAAATAATGGAGGGGCCACAGGCCAAGAGAACAAAGCGACGAGGGGAAGAAGGGAAGACCCGTACAGGCAGCGCAGTCATGGAGAAGCAGAAGAAGAGCGTGTCTCGCTCGCTCTTGCTGTGTGTGTACCTGATCGACAGGGCAAAGGGGTGAAATGAGGAAGCGTCGTGCCTGGATGAGAAGCAAGAAAAGAGGTGAAGGCGCCCGGCACTTCACCAAGCGCGTGCTGCTCTTTAGCAGGCTCACCTCCGCTAGGGCACTGGTGCCCAAGAGCGCTCAGGGAACGAAGAGCCAACAGAAAAAGAAGAGCGATGAGGACGGCAAAAAGCTGTTTGGCTCTCTGGTTTCTCAAGAGGGGGGATGACAGGGAACGGACTCGCTTCCCTTCCACCCCGCCTCCGCACAGCACATACACATTAGCCCAGTAGAACTGGGGAGCACTGAAGCAGCACACGGACATCACTTCAGCACAGTCAGCCCTCAAAAAGGAACGCACAAAGAGACAAGAAAAGCTAGACCGACAGCACGAGTGGTGCCCATGCACCAGAGTTTGCCACCAGCGACATGCACCAGCGTAGGTGGAGCGGTCAGAAGAAGTACGTGTGGGTGGCTCGCATGCGCTTCAGGGTCTCGAGTCGCTGATATCGTGTGCTCTGCACGCTCTCCAGGTCATTCAAGTCTTCCATAAGCTCGTGAAAAAAAGCGTACGAACGGAGGTACTCGGCTGCCATGCAACGCATCACATGCGACAAGAGCAGCACCATGCCCTGCTCGTAGTTATTGAGCTGACGTGCCGGCGCGGCATCCCAAGTGGCGTTGCGCGACTCGTCGGACGGGCTCTCCGAATCGCTCCTTGACTCGCTGAAGGCAGTAGCGTCCGTATCGCACATGCCCCCGCTGCCAAGCTGCTCTACATTTCGAGACGGCAGCGAAGAGCCCAATATGGTGCCTACCGCTGCCACAGCTGAACGCATATGGCGCCGAAGTCTCCTGCTACGCGGGTGATCGACCGCCACGGCGAGATTCGTCTGCGCATGCGGTACGTCAACGACGAGCGCGGTGGGATCGGTATGGTGACGGGTGCCATGCTGCTGCGCAGTGATGCGCAGATATGGTAGAACAAGCCCCTGGCCGTTGTCAGCAAAACTGATGACGCGGAACAGCGAGCGCCAGAGGAGCTTCATGCGTAAGCGCACGGGCTTGTACTTGGAGCGGTAACGAAGGAGGCTCCATGTAGCCAGCAGACCGCCGGCCAGGAAGACTGGCATCATTGCCATAATCTTGAAGTTGATGTCATTGCCCTCCAGCACCTCGTCAATGCCGTTGGCCACGCGACTCACCTCCAGCGCCTGGTAGGACAGCTGGATGAGCATGATTCGTGGCAGGTCGCCAAACAGGATACTGCGGATTGGGTGGCGCACAGAGTGGCGGTACTGCTCATCGATCAGGCCCATGCCATCCGGGTCCGCGACTCCAGCCCGTAGTCGCTCGAACGTGCGCTGCCGCAGCTCTTCGAGGCGCTTCAGCGGCATGTTTGGATACATGTCTTCATGAAAATCGCGAATGACATTCGCCAGCGATACGGCGTCTCGCTCGACTGCACCTCGACGGTCCTCGACACCGGGGCGGACGTAGAAAAGGGACTCGCGCAGCTGCTTCGCGGGACCAATCACGTAAGATTGAAGCATCCACCGTCCCACCATCACTGTCTGCCGTGCAATCGCCGCCAGCTCCGCTGGTGACTTGGTGTACACCCATATGAACGGCGGAACGATTGTGGCAGTCGCAACAATGATGCGCTTCCAGTGCCGCGACGCTGGTGGGCTGTGAGCGCGCTGCACCACCACTGTCAGGCGCCGCAGCAGCAGCCGGGAGCACTGCACGCACTGCAGCAGCACCCGCGCCCCTTCGCGAACGCTCGCCTGTCGGCCCCCACTCACCTCGCTGCCGCCGTGAGTACCAGGTGCACCACCCTCTGCAAAGTGAACCCGTAGGCCACTTGGATGAGCTGCTGAGGCCGCTTCGCCAAGTGTAGACACTCCGAGCAGAGCGTTCTCGCGTGACTGGTGCAGACCGCCTTGTGCCTCAGGTCGCGCAGTGGTGGCAGTGGGCAGCCCAGCAACAGAGGGGCCGCCGCCGATGCCCCCGCCACCACTCCAAGGAAAGCGGACCTGGTCACTCCCCCCCAGCACATCCAGCGGCAACCCATCAGGACAAAGCATTGCCTTCAGCTCTTGCAGCATCGACCACACTGCACGACGCAGCTCGTCCATACCGTGCAACGGCGAGGCTGCCTCAGCCTCTTCTTCTAATATGCTGGTAGCACTCTTGTGCTCAGACTCGTCGTCCAGGCCATGATGTGTGTACGGTGTCGCCGGGGCTGCAGCACCGACAAAACTGCTCTGGCTTGCTCTGTGCGGAGATCCCGCGCGGCTGCGAGGCCCGTGCACCAGCGGGGAGCCACCACCACTCATGCCGGCCATGACGGGACTCCAGAACATGCTGTTCGGATTTGAGTTGAAGTCATCGCCCCCACCGCCTCCGCCACGGTGAGCATTGGCGTCGTTCGTCAGCACCGGCGACGCCGTGAAATTACTTCCAACCGCCGCGGCTGGTGCGCGTACGACCGGCGCTGAGACAGCGGCTGCCATGGGCGACATCATCACCTCGCAGCTGCGCTGCACCTGCATGACGAGCGTGTTCAGTTGCTCCAGTGCCCTGTAAGCTGCGCCGATGTAGCTCACGATAAGCTGAAAGACGCTCTTCAGCGTAAACATATGCCTGCTGATCTCGTACTGGACATGGTTCAGCTTAGCGTGCAGGCCATGCGACCACAGGCCCCGCCAAAAGGACGCGGAGGAGAGAGCCTGGTGAAAGGCGGCTTGGCGCGGGTGCTCCTGAGCCCACGACCAGTACCACGCACTCCACGCCACAAAGCTCTGCACCCCTGAGAGGTCACGGAGGAAGTGAATCACCTGCCACCGCACCCACACCAGCAAGTGCAACCACCCGGTCAGCTCCACTGCATAGGCATGCTTATCCCTGCAGTTCGCCACGCTTGTTGATCGCCTCAGTGCAAACGTCGCCGATGACTGGACCTGGGGCGCCTGCGCGTCTGCACCATTCCATGGGTGGTTGAAGGAATTTGAGTGCCTCGCGCTGCGGAGGTCTGAGGAGGTGTCCACCGCCCCTCCGCTAGCTCTGCTACCTCCGCCGTCGTGCCGCTGAAGCAGCAGTGCTCGCTCGTCAAAGTGCTCCCCTCTGACACCAGAGTCGTTTGGCCTTGTGCCGTGGACATCGCCCAGAGAAGCAGCCGTAGGTGGAGGAGAAACCGGCGGATTAGTACCATTTTCTGTTACCCCGCACGTTGCCGTTGGAGACATGGACATCATCTTGCTTGGTGAATAGGTCGGGTGCTCCCACCTCGCATCTGCCGTTGAAGTATTCGCTTTTTTGCAGACGTTTGTGTGGGATGCAGTCGATGTGAACGCCTCCGGGATGGACTGAATACCCAGCGACATTCTCGCCGCACCGCTTTCCATGGGGGAGGGGCCGCGGGTGTACTTGCGCGGCATCTGCGTGAGATGCGATGAGGCAGCGCCACCATCATTGCAGTCCTCTTGGTGGTCTCGGCCATCACCAGTATTATTCCCGTCGTACAGGTCCCTGGTGCTGAGCAGCCGAGATGACTGAGTAATGGCCACCGCGTCAGGTGAAGTTTTTTGACGTGTCTCGACTCGCTGAGAAACAGTGGCCGACCCGCATGGAGAGACGGAGTGGACGGGTACCGGAGGATGCAGCCAGCGCACTGACTGCGCGGCACTGATGCTTGTCGACACGGGGGTGGCAGCGAGTGTCGACGTAGGTGCAAAGGCGGCACGCACCCACTCCGGCACGCGAGAGCGCCAAACCCTCGCAACAGTCGAGTTCGCCACAACAGCGCCAACAGAGATACTTGAATTCCAGTGAGGAAGAGGAGCGGCAGGAACGGAGTCAGGGCGTCGTGCCTGCCCGTCTGCTGAGAGTACCTTATCCTTGAGAAAGAGCAGCGACCCACGCCTGTGGAGACGGCGCACCCACCTGCTCAGTCGTTCCCAGAGTTGTGGCGCGGTTCCCCTGACGGAATCCCCGGTCGCAGCCGAGCCCTCCGGCGTGTTGAAACGCGCTGCTGCGATTGAGGGCGCCGTCCGGGAAGGATCCGCAGTGAAAGAGACAGACCGCGGCAGCTTGCAGGGCGAGGTGTGCGCCTCATGCACCGCAGTGCACTCGCCACCTTCGCATGGATACGATGGCTGAACTCTTCGCGTATCAGCGTCTCCGCGAAGTGGTCGGGAATCAACTGTAGCGGCTTCCTCTCCACTCACCCCAACCTCTGCTGGTGCGGTGCCTCTCGGCAGTAGGGCACTTGGCTGAGAGAGGATGTTGGTATTGAGCTCTCCACCCCCGTCTTCGCAGGTCGAGGCGGGAGTGCGATACAGGCCCGCATTTGAGCTGGAAGTCTCGTCCAGAATGGTGCGCAGCAACTTCTCCAAGTCCTCAAGGGTGTGGAGATGGGCGGCAGCGTACTGTTCGATGAGCGCGCCACTGACCGCTCCACGCGGCAGGTGCTCCGCGATAAGCGGGGTGTGGGTAAGACAAGCGTAGACTTTGCCTGATTGCGCCTCTAGCGCATTGGCAAAACTGTGACAGTAGAAGATGGGGGTTCGTACATCGACGCCGTGTGCGTTCATGGCACACTGTAAAGAGGCGTACGTAGATACTTCACCAACACTCTCTTCTTCCTTTCCCTTTCCTTGTCGCTGACGGCGGCTGAAGAGGGTTCGTTTTTCTTGCTCATGCACGTCTTCATGCACGTCTTGCCTCAACACAGCGCGGCGTACTTCCTCCTGCAGGCGGCAGACGTGCAGTTCGTCGACACCAAAGCAGAGGGGGGGGGGGGGTGGACGCAATGAAAAAGGCCCAAGAGCGAAGGAGAGGGAGAGAGAGAACGGGCACAGGAATGAAAAGTACACTGTGCGGAGCTCTGTGATGACTGCTGATCTCTGCGTAGATACGTAGGCCTGGCGTAGAGGGGACGAAGTGCATGTATAAGGCAGTACTCAATGCCCTCAAAGGGGAAAGAGGGAAGCAGAGAGGCGAAAATAGAGGGGACACGCATACACGCATACACACAAAGATGCACCGAGGCGCATGCAGAGTACTCGCGCGGGCATCAATACGACGAGAGAGAGAATATGGGGACAGAAGGAGGGAACCATGTGAGGGGCCGTAGTGAAATAGGGGAGCTAATAAAACACTAGGGAGGTGCTCCTGTGAAGGTGTCGGCGAAGCCCTTGCGCTCAGCGGATGATGGAAAGCGATCGGTGACGAGGGAGGTGAGGCGCAGGGCGCACAACAATGGGCGATGGGTCATCCACGCTGGTGATGAAAGGAGTAGAGAAAGATATGCCTGCGTAAGACTGTGTCAGCGAGACCCTCCCTTCACCTTCATGTTGCACGACGGCAAAGACAAAGGTAAGGCAACGGTGGGGAAGGGGGGAGTTACAGCGACTCGACGTGTACTCCAGGAGTGAGGAGAATGAACGACAGTGGAATAGCAGGAAGAAGAAAATAAATGAAGCCCAGTCACTTCATCTTGCAAGGGCGTGCAGGGGAGCTGACACTGCCACGATCGCGGTGTATGAGGTGAGAATACGTAGAGCTCTCAGCCGACGCGCATTTGATTTGTGCGTATGCTCATGGGTAGTACGACCACCAGAGGTACATGCCGCTGGTTTTCTCTCCGTCTGAAAAGTCGGCCCACAGACCACCAGGGAATGGATGCACTGATGTGCACGCGACCGCTGTCCTTGAAGGAGGCGTGCATGTGCAGGGCTTCGAAGGGGCCTATGCCTACACACCTCTGTGAAGGCTAGCGAAGCGCTATGACGACACTGTTATCCGGCGTGTACACCCGCGCCAAGTGCGCAACGAAGCCGCTTCGCGTGCGATCCGGGAGATGAGTGCGGGTACGGCGTAGCAGCAGTAAGGAGTCGTGGAGTGGTAGATCGGCATCTTCGAGCAGGTCTGCGTTGCCCGTGTATGCTGCGCTGCCGACTGGGACTACGGCTACCGTGGCGCGAAAGTGCTCAAGAGCCACCCTGCACACAGTCACAGCATTCGCAGTCGCTACACAGCGGGCATGGAGTGGAGCCGGTAGTAGCTCGTCCGCGTAGGTCGCGTCCCACTTCGCGCCCGCCACTGAAGAGGCACCCCAACAAACCAGTCTCCAGACGACGTGTCATCTGCAGCGTCCCGCAGCGTAGCTGGCTGTGGGTTTGCCGAGTGGCGCAAGCTGGAGGGGTGCGCTTACCGAGCAGAGGTACCACATCCAGCAGCGGGCATGCCCCTTGCAGGAGCTCCAGAAGGTGGAAGATCGCTCCTCCCCTCACGCCGTGCACTGAGTACGCCTGCCGCGCTGGAACGTCTCTCAGGGTAGAGGTAGTGTACAGAAACATCTTCCCATGCCTTCGTTCTCCCTCCCCGTGGCTTCGGTAAGTATGGCATCGAAGGATGGAGGCTGGGGTCTGTTCGTCGCCGAAGGCGTCGTGGAGGCATGCGCCGCACCCTCCTATGCACCTATTCGCTCTGCCTTCGATATCAGATGGAGAATGAGCTGGTGCAGGTTCTATTCGTGGTCCTGTGGCATTTTGCGTGCACTCAGTTGGTGGAGCTTAGAGGAAGCAGCTAAGAAATGCACCTGTCCATCTCCTCTGTGTTCGCCATTCCATCATGGAGCCCCTCAAAGGAGGTAAACCACAGGCTCTCCCAGAGTTGCCACAACCCGTCGCAAGCCTGCATCCGCCTCTTCTCTGGGCAGCAGGTGTGGACGGCCTCTATGGACCTGCTGAGAACAGCCTCACGGTAGGGGTTGTCGGTAGGGTCTACGAGGCGATGGATTTACCCCACAGAGACCTGCACACCCTCCCTCATCAGCACAATGATTGCGCCATCGGCGATCAGAATCTCCATGTGCGTTGAGCGTGCGCCTTTTTCTCACTCTTCGGGAACCCATGGGATATGGATCAACAACGTATGTAACCGTCACTGAACTTTGCGACCGTGAGAGCGCACAAGTCCCACTCCGAAACAAGAAGACGCGCATGGCTGCTCTACTTGGATCAGCCCATCAGTCCTCAGCAGGAGCAGGGGCCCTTGACGTCATCAATGTCACAGCCGCATGCACAACGTTCCTGCGTGGCCACGTTCTTCGGGTGTGCGGGGGTTTTGAAACAGAGCAAAACGAAAATGAGTGCAATGAGGTAAAATGAATTTAAGCGCATTCAGGGTTTTTTCCCGCACAGACTTCTGCGTCACAAGTGATAACAGCGGACACCTCAGTGCGTGGCCGCATCAAAGCCCAGCGCCCCCCCCATCCCTCTGGACAAGCCAGGCAGCCTTCCTCCCCTCTCCCTGGCAATGCCGAGCCACTTCTGGCGGTGACAGATTCAGGCGCCTACGACGTGGGGAAGTCAGAGCGATGTGCCGCTGCTGATGTCGGCGGTGAGGGCGTGGACGGCGCTGCGTCGGGGCGGCCTGCGGCAGCGAACACGGTTGCACTGTCCATGTGATGGGAAACGTGTCAGCGGGGCGCGAACGCATCTCACCAGGCCCCACGCTGCTTACTGGTGGAGAACCCGAGCCACGCCGAGGGGTGCACCAGGCGGCGAGCTGCGAGGCGGGTGGGGAGTGTTCGAGGCAGAGGGCAAGCTCCGATGACTGAGCCGGCGCACTGCTGTAGCACGTGCCTGCGGCTGCTTCGCACCCCGCGATGGGCTTGCAGCAGGGACGGGGGTCGAGTGGAGCTGAAGTTGCGTTGGATGGATGAGAAGGGACACGGTGAAACAATCAATAAAATCCACGATTCACGCACACACACCACACGCATCTATCAGCAAATATGAAGCCGGGTGGTACCATTGACGCAGTGCCTCAGAGAACGAAGAGGACATCTGTGTGGACGGAGGGGGTCGGCTACGACGGCGGGGCGTTCACCGCACGCGTCGCGGCTGCAGGCGTAACGGTTAGGTCGCCGAAGAGCTCATCGAACTCGGCGTCAATGTCCGCAGCGAGTAGTGCTGCAGACGCTCTGTTTGCCGCCATGGCTGCCGCTGGAGCAGCAGAGGACGTTGGAGACGACACTAGCTTCGGCGACGCCATCACTGCAGGGGACGGGGCGGGGGCAGGAAAGCGCTGCCGTTCTGGTGTGGAGACAGCAGCCGCCGAGGACGCTGCTCCAGAGGCTGAAAGCGCCACCTCGGCTGCCACCGGTGTCGACTCCGCCACCACAGTGCCTCGCGGCACCCTAGCCGGGATGTACGTGATGAGGTCCAGATCCTCTTCTTCGCCGTCCTCGCCCAGCGAGAAAACCTGCTGCGGGTGCTGCCATGACGGTGCGGCGGCAGGATGAGCCGTAGCTGTTGGAATAACTGCTTCGCCACTCGCGGAGCCTTTCGATGCCGCGGAGGGAGCGGTGGCAGAGGAGGATCCAAGGTCCGCTGTAGAAGAGGGGGCTAAATTGGTGTTGGTAGCCCTTGCTGTCTGAGCTGCTGCAAGCTTGCTGCCCGCGGAGGATAGCGCTGTCAACGCCTGCTCGCGGGTCTCCGTGAGGCCCTCGCGGAAGCGCTTCATCATCCCCCAGCCCCACGAACCAGCTGCCGTCATGCCCTCCTTTGCCTTCGTGCCCAGCTCCTGGGCCTTCTGTCGCACCTCAGTCACCTCCACCTGCGCGAGGTAGTCCGACACACCGCTGAAAGCGGCAGCGATCGTATGCGCCGTGTTGGACGCCTTTTGGGCCCATTCGGTGCTCAATGCGCCTCGCTTGCTCGTCGCAGTCTCGAGCGCCGTAGCTGCAGCGGGGCTCATGATGGCATCGATGATGTGATTGCGGAGCAGCGGAATGGTCGTCTTGAAGCCGCCTGGCACGATGCACACGAACGGGAACGCCTTTTGGTTGACAAGGTAAAGCGCAAACATCTTCAGCAAGTTTACCTCCTCCACGATCGGCCGCCCGGTGCCATAGAGGGCAAGGGGGTGCCCGCGGCAGGACTCGAGTCGCCGCATCGCCTCCGCGAGGCGCTCGTGGTGGTAGCTCAGCACATCCCCTACGAGGATGGCTGTGGACAGCCGCACATACTCAAAACTTTCCTGGGAACGGCAGTCGGCAATAACGTACTCGCGCGAGGGGAACTTGTAGTCACCTTCCTCTGTTGCCGCGCCGCGCTTCGCGAACGCAGAGGCGATGTCGGACCGCTCGAGAGGCAGGATTGGCGTCTCGGCATAGTACTGTTGCAGCTCCTCCGGCGTCTTGTTCAGCAAACCGACGTCCGGGAAGAGGCAAAAGTCCAGCATGCGCTGCGTCGAGAGCGGCGTGACACGGTAAAGCAGATCAGCATTCTGCAACAGCGACTTTCCGCTCCACACACGTATCGGGGCGGTTGCGCGGCCGTCCACCAACTCGGGGTCAATCGCGTCAGCCTTGCACGCTGGCAGCGTGAACTTCATCTTGTCGAGGTGCTCCGCGAGCGTCTGCTTTGTCTTTAACATCATGAGTGACTGACGGTGAGTGATGAGGTAGGCGTGTGCCACGTAGGGGACCATGACGGGGTCGCCCAGGATGAACACCCAGTCCAACACCTTCAGCGCCGTGTCATAGTCGGACTGCAGAACCAGCAGGCGCCGCGACCAGTTCAAGAGGTACTTACCAATGTCCACCTGCTGCTGGTCCATGTGGGTGGCAAGTTGAGGGTCGTAGAACTGCAGCATCAATCGCAGCAAAGACGCTGCCGCAGGCTCGTAGAGGCGAGAGGCTGTTGGCATAATGAAATCGCTCTGCAGTACGCACAGCATTCGATAGAGGATGCGCAGCAGCACACTCTTTTCAGTAGAACCGCTACCGGCCACCACGTACGTTACACACAGAATGACCTCGATCATCTCTGGGTTGAAATAGAAGGCTGTGTCCGTGCCTAGGCGGTAAAAGAGACCCGCCAGCTCGTCGGTGGTGATGTGGTGAGAGTCGGGGAAGAGGGCGGCAGCCTGCTTGGCCACGTGCACGTGTGTCTCCAGCGCCCGTTGCGTGTACGTCGTCCAGTCTTCGTGCCCAGGTGCCTCACTCGACACCGCTGTACCGTCACCGTCCTCGAGAAGAAGCAGACAATACAGCCGGAACCGCTGCTGACGAGTAAGCTCGTTGGAGAGTTGCGGAACGCGCATGCACATCTTCTGCAGGGAGCGCAGAGAGGTGCCGCCAGGCCTCGCAGGCCCCACATCACCGTCGTCGCTGTCGAGCACATTCATAACCGCCGCCAGGGCGCTCTGCGCCTTGGCCTCTCCTGTGGAGTGAGAAGAGGGAGGTGCCTCCATCGCTGTAGCCCCATTTTGTTCGGCAGCGGCCACCTTCTGATGCACTGGACCCTCTGCGACTACTGCGCCTTTCGCCAGCTCCGTCATTGGCAGCAGTGGAGCAGCGATGGGGGCGGCCTCCACTGCTGACGCGTGGGGCGCCGTGTCTGTCGTATGCTCGCTGCTACTCATCGTTGACAGCGCGGAGCCGGCAAGACAGAAAAGGGGGGAAACGATAAAGTAAAAAAAAAACTCAGGAAGAATGCAGAAGGGGGGAGAGTCTCTGGATCTCTCCGGTGCCGGACCGTGCACGTGTGAGTGCTTCTCCGCGTGTGTGCGTGTATGTGCATTTGCCGCTGCCAAGAGAGCAACAGGTAAAAAAGGGAGAGGGGGAGACAAAGGGGATGCACAGAGCGGAGATTCAAGTGAAGAGTGCAAGAGAAGGCGGGAGTCTGAGGGCAGAGCAGGGCCATGGGCATGAGGGCGAACAGAGCACTGCCTATCCACCGCTCTCCTGCTGTTACATTGAGCTTGGCCTCCTGGGAGCTGCCCAGCGAACGAAATAAGTAAAACGACCCGCCTGCGTATGTGCTCAGTCCACGCAACAGCATTACGCACAGATATACAAACGTGGGCGGGCCCTCACACAGACGCCCTGCGCCGCACTCTTACCGCCCATTCAGGTTTTCGGTTAGCCTCGCATCCTCTTATCAGCAAGCGACCTGCGCCGCGGCCTGTGCACCAGTGGCGCAAAACACTGAAATACAAAAGACTGAAGGAAACACGGAAAGAAGACGAGCCTGCCTGGCTAATTCGCCTCACTAACGTCTTCATTTTCAGCCTTACAACACGAGCCCCGCTCAACACTATCCGCTGGGCTGCGGGTCCGCCGCCTGGTGCAAGGCAGCCCTAGACACGGGCTAGTGCAATGCGCCAACCCAGTCATCGGTGCACGGCCCCTGCCTCGAACTCTGCCCACCCGCCCCCGCCCCGCAGGTCGCCTCGCCGCCGCCCCCATCATGTCGGATGCCGCGTGGGGCATCATTCTCGGGGTGGCTCAGGCGTCCCACACAAGCAGGTAGCGAGGGCCGGGTGAGGTGTGTTCGAGTCCCGCTGACACTCCGCCTATCACATGGATAGTATGAGCGTGTTCGCTGTCGCTGGTCGCTCCGACGCCGCGCCGTCCAGGACCTGGTCGCCAACGCCAGTAGCAAGGCACCGCTCTGGCCTCGCCACGACGTAGGCACTTGGCCCTGTCACCACCAGGAGCGGCTCGGCATTGGCAGGAAGAGGGAGGGGGACTGACTCGGCTTCCCATGAAGTAGGGGGGGCGCCGAGCCCTGGGGATGCCGCGCACTGACGTGTGTCCCCAGTCACCGGGGGCGCAGCGGTCTATGCGACATAATCTGGTGAGAGACGCACTAAAGCGCCCATGTGCAGAGAGGCGGTGAGAGGAGGTGGAGGAGAAAGAAAGGGAAGGAAGGGGATGTGCGAGCGCAGACAGAGGGGGGGGGCTGGGAGACTGCGAATAGGCACACACACACACACGCAGATCGCACGTTCCGCGCTCTGCATTTTCGTTCCTTTTCTCCCTGTCATGCTTTGCTACTGTATTTCCGCCAGTCAGTCATCAGCGTCGGTCACATCATCGAGGGCGATGGCGAGATCCAAGTGGATCTTCTGCAGGAAAGACTCGGCAGCTGTGTCGTCTGGCAGACTGGCAGACTTGCACTCCTGTGCCGTGATGGGCCACACATTGGCGCTGTCCTTCCGCTCCACCACGTACGGAATCCAGAAATCGGCATCGCGGCCGCACTGCTGTGCGACTACCGCCAACTTGAGCAGAAAGTCGCTGTAGTAGGCGGCGTCATCCTGTGTCACACAGAACTGGCGGAGGGCCATAATGCAGGCCATGCACTTGCGGTAGAAGGCACCCTTTACACTGCTGTGCAGGAGCTCCCAAATGAGGTTGCTGAGGTCGTCCTTCGCCTTGTTCAGCTGTGCCTCCGTTGCCGCAGGGTTGCGCACAACCATGGAGAAAGTACCCACCGGGTCAACGGATGTAATCACGAATGAGGGATCACCGCTCATGATGTCATGTGGGGCAGTGGAGATGCTCGCTGCCTCCGACGTGGCGTGGCTGCCGGCAGACGCGTTGTCCGCCTCCGCGCTGCACTTCAAGTCTCTGATAATGGCAGCGGCGATTGTGGACGGAGCACCGCCAGACCCCTGTGTTGCGGACGGCGGCACGCCGGCTTCAGTGGCCATCAGTGATGATGACGGCGTCAGGCTTTGGTACCACGACTTTTCACTCCAGCCTGCGCCTTTGCTCCCTGGCAAGAGTGCATCCAACTCCTCTTCGTACGGGAACGCGCTTGCGCAAGACGCAAGGGCGGACCGGTGCGCTGACACCGCCTCGTACACACTGCTGCCCTCCGCGAAGAAGTCTGTGGAGGTCCCCCTCAGCAGAGGCAGCAATTGCGGCACCGCCGCTTCGGACGAGGGCACCTTCGTGTTGCTTTTCTCGTCTGAGGCATTTAGGGCGAGCAGCTTGGCTTGCAAGGTGGCGTAGTACTGCTGTAGAACCGGGTTGAAGGTGTCCTGAGGCGCCAGCACCGAGCCATCGACGGAGAGGCCGTCGATCAGCTCGTCCATCAGCTGCTCTTCCGCCTTACTGAACCGCACCTCCGGGTACTCGGAGAAGCGAAGGGCTCGCATGTCCTCGGCAAACGGGAGAGGTGCCAGCACCAAGTGGCGCTGCCCCGAAGCCGTCTCTGCCACCCGCGCAAAACACACGCACAGCAACGGAGTGGCGTGTGCCGTGCGCACGAGTCGCACGAGCATCGCCTTGCCGCTGGATACCATGGCGTCCACCAAGGCGTTGAAACCGCGCTGTCCGGCATGGTCGCCCGCCAGCGGCAGCAGCGCGCGTGTGCCGCCCATCAGCAGACACGGCTCCACCTCCGTCTCCCCGACGAACCCGATCGCCTCTAGCGCGCGTGGGCCCTTTACCTTCATCTCCTCTCGATCGGCCTCGCTGCACGAGACGCGATCGGCGCCGAAGAAGAACACTTCCATCCGCTCCTCCTTTGCCAAGGCACGCGGTTGCTCGTCCACATCGCTGGGTGTGACGTACTCGACGCTCTGCACCACATCCGCGCCGTCTTGGGTGCTCCGACGCAGCGCCGGCAGCCGCTCCTCCTGCGTGAGAGTGAACAGCTGTGTGGCGAGTCGCACGTCACCGATGCGAAGCGCAATCTTGAACATGGGCTGCTGCCGGATCTTTCGACAGTGCAGCAGCGAGAGACGGTCCAGCGCCTCCGCGGGGCTGATTAGTGTACTCGGCGGCCCCAGCTCGGTGCACAGCGCCCCGAGTACTTTCTCGTTTTGTGCTTTCCTGTCGAGCCCGACCCACGCGCTAGTGTCACCCGTGGAGGACTCGTCACACTCCTCCTGTGAGGCAGTGCCTGCTGGCAGCGCCTGAAAGTCGAACCCAATCACCACCAACGTTATCTGATCGTGCTGCAAGGCATCGATGAGAAAAAGCAGGTCCTCCTTGTGCCGCACCTCGTGGCGGGCGTCTGTGAGGAGGTAAATGCAGCGGTTGCACCTCCTCTGACTGGTGCGCGCCTGCAGAAGCGCCACCGCCACCTGAAGGGCGTCGATGAAGTCATACGCCTCCGTGATAGGCCGCTGCACAGTGGCGCCCCCAGGCAGCGCAACGACACCTGCGCGAGTAGCGGCAATAGGTACGAGGATCTTCTCCGTTGCCGGTCCGAGTTCCACGGCCACTGTGATGTGCTGGTACCGCGCCTGTCCAGACTGGTCGTACAGGGCGCTTCGAGATTTCTCTGTGCCAGCTAGAATAACCGCCACCTCGTCCAACGGTGAGTATACCATCTTGTCCGTGAGAATTCTGGTGCACAGGTCACACGCCTCCTCCAGCGCCGCTGCACGGGAGAGGGTGATGTCCAGCACCAGAACGGTAGCATCCTTGGACATGCGACGGTGAAGACAGTATCTGCAACCGGTGCGGAGAAGTTCGTCTCTCTCTCTGGGCAGAGAGGAATGAGGAGGAGGGACGGAGCAAGCTGTATGAGCCGAGGAGGTTCGGCTGACTGGCACACACACACACACCTGTGCAGGGGAGCAGAGGGCAAAACACGTGGAGGGGGGGGGGGGGGGGGCAAGAAGAAGAACGCCGCGACTGCGTGTCATTCCAAACGAGAAGGTAAACATTCATGAGAAAAGAGCCCAAATGTGGAGAAGTACAGTTATGAGGGAAAAGTGGCCAGCAGTACTCAGTGCGCTGCACAGGTGGTCTGCTGGTCCCGGCGCCGTCTAAGGCAGTGGCAGCACGGGATTGGGCACAGAGAGGCAAGCCGGTGTAAAGACATCAGGAGAGGCTCTGCGTTGCTAATTTGTATTGTCCTTAATAACCACTCCGCAATAAAACACGAGCCCCGCTCAACACTATCCGCTGGGCTGCGGGTCCGCCGCCTGGTGCAAGGCAGCCCTAGACACGGGCTAGTGCAATGCGCCAACCCAGTCATCGGTGCACGGCCCCTGCCTCAAACTCTGCCCACCCGCCCCCGCCCCGCAGGTCGCCTCGCCGCCGCCCCCATCATGTCGGATGCCGCGTAGGGCATCATTCTCGGGGTGGCTCAGGCGTCCCACACAAGCAGGTAGCGAGGGCCGGGTGAGGTGAGTTCGAGTCCCGCTGACACTCCGCCTATCACATGGATAGTATGAGCGTGTTCGCTGTCGCTGGTCGCTCCGACGCCGCGCCGTCCAGGACCTGGTCGCCAACGCCAGTAGCAAGGCACCGCTCTGGCCTCGCCACGACGTAGGCACTTGGCCCTGTCACCACCAGGAGCGGCTCGGCATTGGCAGGAAGAGGGAGGGGGACTGACTCGGCTTCCCATGAAGTAGGGGGGGCGCCGAGCCCTGGGGATGCCGCGCACTGACGTGTGTCCCCAGTCACCGGAGAGGTGATGAGGCGAAGAGTAGGAGACACTGAGAGGCAGCCCTTGCTGAGCACAGGATCAATGAGACTGTGCTCAGCAAGGGCTGCCTCGACTGCAAGCAAAGGCATGAGGCTGCGCGTTTCTCCATTGAGTCCATAAAGCACAAGAAAAAGAAAGAGAGCGATGACAGGCACCACAGACTGGATGCTGCAGCGCCGCTGGAAAGGGTAACCGCAAGCCGATAACATTTGCCTCGTCCCTCTCCGTATACCATTTTACGTTGCAGAAAAGCACTCGCAGATTCACGCATGAATTTATGCTCGGAAGGTGGCGTGCGTGTGTGGCAATGCCCGACAAGGCGCTCTGCCGATAGAGGCGCTGTTAGGCCTTCGCGTTTCCCGCCTGATAAAATTTTATTGCGTTCTCGCGCAAGCCTCGGCGACGAAGCCACACCTGGCGCACCAACAACACCCCTCACTATCACATCCATCGATCGTAACCGTCAAGAGCCGCCACTGCACAAAATCAACGGCAGTGGTCACCTCGGCAGGGGAGGGGAACAGAGAAGGCGACGACACGGCGAAGAATAGGCAGGAAAAGAGCCGCCAAGTCTCATGCAGAAAAGAGAGAGGTGAGAAGGGGCCAACATCTCTGCCACAGCCAGCCAGCCAGCAACAACAAGCAACAAACCCCAAAATTTACCCCCGTACACAGGCAGAGACAGTACACCGCAGAAAGAGAAGACAGATAGAGAAGGGGAGAGAAACACACGTATGAAGTGATGGGGGCATAGGAAAGAAGGGAGGGGAACGGCAGAGCACAGAATTGAGCACCACAGCCTTCATCAAGGAAGAAGAGGAAAGCGTACGTTGCTGTGTTACCAGTCGTGCGCGCGCGAACGAAGGCTTTTAGACGAAGCGGGAACACCAAAGCGACAGCAAAGGCAACGGAAAAAAAAGAGCAAAACGAACGAAGAGAAAAGAGAGAAGTAAAGAAGTGTGGCATTGGTAGTGCGTGTGCAGCGTCGTTACAGTACTGGCGGGAGAGGTAAATCACAGAAGCGAGAAGAACAGCAAAAATGAGCTTCAGTAAGCACAGGCACAGAGAGAGAGAGAGAGAGACGGGCAGAAGCTAACAATTTGGAAAGAAAAAAAGCACAGGGAGACAGAGAGATGAAGGCAGCGAGAGGGGGAGTGAAGGAAGGGCCAAGAGAGAACGCAGTGATGTCATCAAGCAATAGGGAGAAAGGAGAGAGCAGAATATGCGAAAATAGGCCAGAGATGTCTTTGTTGTTGTGTTGTTTGTTTGCTTCTCTCTCTCTTCTTCTTCCTTCCTAGAAGAGAAGCGTAGCAAAAAGAGTTGATAGAAGACAGCATCAACGTCCAGGGAAGGACAGACAGACCCACTCACCTGCACTCAAGGATGTGGGCAGGAAGACTGGAAAACAAGAAGAGAGTCACAGCGAGGGGGGAAGAGGAGAAACACCATAGCATCGTAGGGGAGAGAGAGAGAGCGAAAATGAAAAAAAAAAAAGGAAAAAAAAAAACGAACGTCTGCCTGCGTAGAAGGTGGTCCGCAGAGAAATACAGTACACGAGGTCTGCCCTCGTCACCACCACCACCGCGTGGCTGGCGGATGTTCTTCTGCGGAAACAACAACTACAGGCATAGAGAGAGAGAGAGAGACGAGAGGTGGTGCTCTCTCTACTGTAGGGGCGTCTTCTACTAGGAGGAGGGGGGGGAGGGCCCTACACACGTGAGCGCTGCCCCACCATAGAGAAAAGACTGTCACGCGTAGGCGCATCATTTTTTTTTGTTTTTTTGCGTTACTTTTTTTCGGTGTTTGATGAAAAGTGAAGTGTGGGTGGAAATGACGAAGAAGAAGAAGAAGAAGAGAGAAGAGAGGCGATCAGGCCAAAAGAAGAAGAAGGAAGAAGAACAGCACAGCACAGCAAACGCCAGACAGGCGACAGGCGAGAGATCACCGAAGATAAGCGGAAGAGAACGGCGGTCAAGGAAGAAAATGGAGGAGAACAAAGGGCAGATGTCGAGAAACGGCCATGGGGGAAGAGGCGAGAGGGACCTGCGTAGGGAGGGAAGCAGGAGAACCATGGCTACAGGAAGAGCGTCATCGTCACCGCCCCTCCTTCCTCGTTTCACTTTGCTGAGCATCATCATTCATCTCACTCTTCCTCTGCGCTGACGTCTCCACTGCCTACCCTATGGAAGAGGATAAATAACCTTCGAGCCTTGCTGCTCAGACGCAGCGGTAGGCCGGGTGCACCTACCAGATCCGGAAAACTACGCCGCCTTGCGCAGCGCCGCGTCACGCTCCGACGCGAGCACGCGAATCGCCTCGGCCGCCTTCTTCTGGTACATTATGAGATCGGCTCGCTCCGCCCGGAGAGAACGGATCTGCTGCCGTGCACTTTCGAGTTCGTTGTAATCCTCAGCGTCACTGCCCCCGCGTGGGCTGGCTGGGCTCATCGAGGAGTCAAAGGTGCCGAGGGCGCTGAGGTAGTCGGTGCCCTTTACGGACGCCAGCTCGGCGGTCAGCGCATCCTGGCGGCGCGACGACTGCTCGCGTTCCATCTTGTAGCGCAAGGCAAATGCGCGCATTTTCTGTGCAAGTTGGAAGCACTTCCGCTGCTCCTCAGCCACCACAAGAGCGAGCCGTAACCGCTCCTCGTTGATGGTGCGCAGCTTTTCATCACGGGCCTTGATTACCTCCCGCAACTCCTGGTTGGCCTTGGCCCAGTTTCCGCCGCCAGATGCACCTTCGTAGGCAGGCACTCCACTGGCCGGGGTCTCATCAATCGTTTTCAGCTTATCCGCTGGCACGCACTGGCGTAGCTGCTTGTTCTCGTTGCGCAGCATGCCGTTCTCTTCGGTCAGCATCTTGACCTGGTCGTTGAGGGAGTTTATGCGGTCGTCAAAGACGCCACGCTCCTCCTCCAGTGCGTCCTCAAGAGTCTTGTCATTTTTGTTGTCCAGATCAGCCATAAGCTGCAGGTACAGCGCCTTGTAGTCCAGAACCTCGTGTCTCTTCGCATCTTGCTTGATTTGGCTGGCGCGCTGCCCAAATAAGATGGCGCTGAAGGTCTCTTCTGTGTTTTCGTCGGAAGGGCTGACGTTGACGACGATGGAGGTGTTGCCATTACCCATGAGCGAGTATTGGAGGATGCGGGTCAGCTTCGACTCACGGAAGGGTGCGTGCTGGGCATTGGCGGTCAGAGCAGCCACCACCTTACCAAGGGTTAGGAGGCTGCGGTTAATGTGCGTGGCTTCGTCAAGTGTCTTACCCTCCGCATGTGTCTTGCTCACACGTTCGCTACCGGCAAGATCGCACAGTACCAGGCGTCCATCCAATGCAACGGTAGCGCCCCCCGAATCAGCGCCGACGGTCACCGCGGTGACTTTCGTGGACCGGCTGATGTTGAGCGTGAAGACAGTGTGGGAACGAGAGCTCGTGTTGTTCATGGCCGTGCTTGCCATCTCCTTCCGCGACAGGCCCGTCTTGAAGAAGTTCATGGTGCCGTTGTAGTCCTTTACCTCCCGCTCAATTCCCTTCCCAGAGTCATCGGACACCAACACGACATCGCCACAGCCCTCCGTGCCGAGCTGGATGCGTACCTTACCCTTCTTTTCATCCAGCAAGTCGGTCAGGATTTCGTTGTAGAGCTGCACGTAGCTGACGCTGCACGAGTAGTCATGCTCCGTGTCGTTGGCGATCTTGGCCCAGATATCCCGCATGGACTGCTGCAGCACACCCTCGCTTTTCGGGTCGTCATTGCTTATCGTAAAGGTCTTGCCAGAGCCGGTCTGGCCGTACACGAAGAGAACGCCGTGCTGACCATCGAAGGCGGCATCGACGGCGCCCTTGGCAAAGGCCTCGTACACCTCCTTCTGCGTCGAGTTCGGCTGGAAGACTCGGTTGAACATGAACTTCTTTTCCCCCGCCTTCGTGGTCGTCTTGCGGTTCACTGTGATGGCGCGATTGTCGTTAGGGTCATAGGTGATGTTATTGCAGGTGTGCGACTTCTCATGCGGGACAAGCGGACGCACACGGCAGAACACCGAAATAGTCTTCGGCGCCGACTTGCTGCTTGCCTGTGGGCGAGACATGGCGATGAAGTGAGATGACAAGCAAGAAGGGAGAACGGGGGAGGGGCACAGGCACACGTATGATAAGACGGGGAGAAGCTGGGCAAAGAACGAAAGAGATAGCAATGATAGAAGACCTGAAAAGAGAGGAGGACGAGGCGGTGGTACTAAGGGGATCGCTCAGTAAAGCGTTGGCAGTAGGGGCGTGGTCGTGCGCACGTGAAGAGTGAGAATAATGATGAAGAGAGTGATGTATACGTGGGTTGTGTCTGTAAGTCCGTATGCTTGCTGATGGTCAGTAGCCAACTAGGAGGATCCAGCGTTGGTGCAGTGCGCGCCAATAGCTGTGCGGCACGGTAGGGTGAGAGAAAGAGTGAGCGGGAAGAGAGTGCGATGAGTAGTCACTCAAGAGGACAAAGCGAGAGACGAGAGGAAGGACGACAAGAGGTAGCGAGGCCAAGCGATGAAGCCTACAGAGAGCAAAGACTTGCTACTCGGCACGAGTATCATGACGTGGGGTATGAGCATGGGCATGTGTGCGACTGAGTGGGGCACATAGGAAGTGATAGAAATAAGTGTGAGCAGCCCATGCAGCCGCCACGTACACCGAACAGAGGCACGTAACGGGAGTGGACTAAGGAGGAGATCCACACATGTGAATGTCGTTGGGGGTAAGACAGTCAACCATCACAGCAGCAGTCCCAGTACCACGTGGGTACCACCAGCACGCACGCACTGACTCGCACACGCATGATCCGCCTCCGCCAAGCATGTGCAACAAAGCGCTGGTATGGATGCCCCATCTCGAGACTTTTGCTTCCTCGCTAGGCGAATGCCGCTACTGTCGCTAACACAAGAGCTCGACAGCGATGACGAGGCACAAGCAGGCACACACACACACACACACACACACCAGCTCGTATGGGAAGGCTGCCGGGCCCCCCTCTTGGGAATGGCTTCCTAATCCTCATTCCCCCCTTGCCCCCCCTCCTGTCCCGCTATGCAACGCGTCCACCTCCCCCCAGCACATGTGTGAAACAACCGAGAAAAGAGAGGATGAGGACATGAGGTTCAGCAAGGGAGCGCGCAGCGGTGGGTGACAGAGAAGCAATGAGTGAAGCGAATGAGGAAAACAAGAACGTCAGAGATCTCAAGCAGAGACAAGAAAGTAAGATAATACTAACGGGAACATGGAGCAAGTGCGAGCAATGGGTACGTGTCCGCGTTGGTGGGTATCATTAGCGAGGGGAAAAAAAGTGTACGTGCACGCATGCCTTGTGCTGCGGTAGACGCGATAAACAACATTCTGGAAGGCTGGGGAATGAAAGCGTTCGAGAGCAAGAGCGAGGATGGAGGGAGAGAGCGGGGGGGAGAAGATATTTCGCCCCCTTGACCTCCGTCTCCTTTACCTTCTGTTCGGTACTCGATACACGCTCTCCCACCCGCCACGATCCGTCATCTTTCCCTCCCTCCGTCTTCCTCTCTGACGCGCACGCCGTCTAATCCACCTTCACACTCGCAAACATGATGCGGACAAATACCAGGGACGCGAGGAAGCCAACGGCGCCAAACATAAGCGACACGGACACACAAACCAGCCCCATATACCCAAAGAACAGCACCATCCCGAGGAAGCCCTTTACGATGGAGATGAACCAGTAGTACACGACGCAGTACAGCATCATCCACGCTCCGTATGACGCCGACGCAAAGAAGGAGCGCCACCACCAGTGGTAGTTGAGGAGGCTCAGCTGGTAGTAGGTTAAGAAGATGGACACTTGTGCCACGATGACCAGTATCAGCAGAAAGGCGACAATGAGGAAGGAGAACATGCGGTACACAGTGCCGAGCCAGACACTGCTGAAGATGGACTGCAACTCGACGTAGGACGCCGCCAACGGCACAATGCCGAAAGCCATGTAGGAGAGCACACCCTTCAAGTACCAGGGCTGCGGCGGGATCGTGCGGGGAATTGCATTGATCTTCACCGGGATCGCGATGTTGGTGCTGAAGCCGGCCACAGCGCCGCCGAAGCAGAGAGGCACCGAGACACACAGCCACAGCGCCAGCAGGTAGAGGAGAGAGGCGAAAGGCAGCGTGCTCGCCGCGTGGGAGCCGAGGTGTATGAAGTTGAGAGCCAAGTACGCCGCAAAGAGGAACCCCGGCAGCGCGATGGACGTGAGTGAGATGGCCTGCCACGAGCGTCGCCTAAAGAACTTAAGGAGGGTCGCCGTCACCACCCCATTGACGCTGGAAAAGAACACAAAGAACGTCACGAGCAGCGATAGCAGCATACCGCGGGAGCTGTGCGAAACCATGCCAACCACGGCGAAAAACAGTGAGGCGACCGTCATGCACATGACCTGCATGCCGGTGCCGACGAGTACGGAGAGAAGGACAGCCCTGCGCGGCGGCCGGAACACATCCCCGTGGACAAGCTTCCAGCCGATGTCCTCACGATCACCCAGCAAGTCTTCCTCGTTGTAGGATAAGATGTCGCGCCGCACAGACCGCACGAGGATGTACCACAGGAACATCGACTGCAGCAGCACCAACAAGAAGACGCTCAAGATGGAGTACCAGTGCACCCTCGACTCGTGTGAATCGTGGTCGACGTAGTTGTCCCAGCGCGTCTTCCACGGCGTCGTCGACAGCGTCCACGTGACGGAGTAGCTGAAGCGGATACCCTCCATCGACGTGATCTGCGGGTTGGGCACGGCGGGAAAGGCGCAGGTGTCGTCCTTACCGAGCTCGCCGCTGTGAGACACACTGCGGGGCTCCACCTCGAACTTCACAATGCGCACCGTCGGTGGCTCCGTCGAGGAGATGAGGTAATAGGAGACGATGAAGTGAACGTGGTTGTACACCTCGACACTCCCCTTTGGTCCGCCCCTGGAGAAGTTGCCAAGCGGAAAGCCCATGCGGATGCGATGGCGATTGCTATCCACCGGCGTTGCCTCCAGCGCTGGAAGCCCATCCAGTACCAGGTGCGCCCGGTAGCGGCTCAAGATGCGCTTCTCATATCGTTCCCTCTCGAGCGGGTTCAAACTTGCAGAGCAGATAAGAGCGCATTTCCTGTCGCTCAGCACTTTTAGCTGAATCCCCGAGTCCTCCAGCATGTCACTCATCAGCACCTGGCCAATACTGCGATGCAATGGCGGTTGTGTGTCTTTGCTCAGTGGCGCTGAGCACGGAAACACGTTGCGCCAGCGAAGCGGCACGATCTTTGAGCGCGAGGTGACGGTGCTGGCCAGGACGTGGATGGTATCCCCCTGCGAGTACTCTAAGCCGAGGTCATGCACAACGGAAAGGCTGAAGCCGTAGGCGATGGACGATGCCCAGCAAAGTAGAACGGCCACCACGCACAGCACTGCCCGCGACGTGGCCGCCACGGATGAAAACGCAGTGTGCACTTGACGACGTCTCATGACGCTCCCCTTTCCTTCGGACTCACTATGTGCGCTCGCGTTCGCCACAGTAGTGGTGCGACGGTGGTGGGAGAAAAGCGGCGAGACCAAACGTGAGATCGATATAAAAAGGAGGCAACAACGAAGTACTCTTGTGTGGAGAGGAGGAGTGTGCAGGCGGTGGAACGGTCCGGAGTGGCGTTGAGGGCGACGCGATGAGTGTGTTTGGACGCGGTGCGGGCAACACGCCGAATTCAGGAGCGGGGAAACAGAGAAAGAAGCGGAATGTGAGAAGAGCGTGGGCATGAAGTAAGAAAGGCGCATACAGAGAGCGAGAGGGGAAGAATGACGGTGAGTACCTCCCCTCCCTCCTCATCGCTCCATGGCGGCTCGCAGGAGGTCCGACATCGGCGAACCGAGCGAGAGGAGATGGAGTCGCTGGTGGGGAAACCTCCAGTACGTTTGCAAGCGCCCGTGTAAGGATTGCTGCTGCTGATGTGCTGGAGTACATGGGTGTGGGCACGTGCGTATTCTCTCCTCCTTCGACTGCGTCTTTCGCTTTCTCTTGCTCTTGGCTCAGATCTCACCATCCCTGTGCCTGTCCACCGGCCTCGTAAAGGACACGCACACACTGGTGGCGGCATAATCGTGTATGAGCTCGAAAAAGAAAGGTGGATAACACACAAATGGGTGGAGAGAGGAGCCGAGTGAGGGGGAGTGAGCGGGGTCGGAAGAGGGATTGCGAGAACAACATCACCAAGCGAAAGCGGCAGCAGGAGAGAGTAGTGATGACCACCACTACGACCACCCCCGAAAGAGCAAAGCACCGTTTCACGAGCGACAACGGCAGCACACACATACACACGCGCGCGCGCAAAGGTGTACACGCGAAGAACAGAAGGGGGGGGGGGGGCTACGCGGGCAGTGCTCATCTTTGTTGGGTGTTCCGGCGTTATATGAAAGGAAAAGAAAAGCGAATGTTGCTGAAAACGACAGCGGAGTGGCCACCTCATAACGCGGGCACAGTAAGAGCGACACCGCTGAGAGCAAGAAGAAAGAGAGAGACCCGCAGTGATGCATGAAGAGAGGGGAGCAAAACGACAGAGAGGGGTGAAAGGGGGAGGTGAGGGCCCCCTCGCTCCTCCGCCACCTATCCGCTGTTCCCCTCGCCAATACATGTCATCCCCAATCATCACCTCTTGAGCGTGCTATGCCTACGCACATGGCTCAACGACATCGCCATTCAAACGCCACACCCAACGCCTGTCGTGAAGACCAGCATGCACGTGGCCCAAGCACCTCGATGGCGCTCAGTGGCCGCGGGTAGACGTAAATTTTTCGATCTCCTCTACGAACAGCTGGCGGAGTTGTGGGATGGTGAAGGCAGTGCCCTCGGCATCCCAACAGTATACTCGCTCCGCCTCGCAGCCGCCAATGTTTTCCTGAGGGCCGCGCACGTCCGACAGCCATGCATGAGCTATGGACTCTTTCGCCATGCGCCGCTTCTCGGGGTTGTAACAGAGCAGTCCAAAGATGAAGTCGACGAACTCGGCGTAGTAATCCTCCGGCGGGCGCGGCTGGGGCCGGGCGATAGTGGCGCCCTCAGCGGCGATAGCCTCCTCCAGCTCTGTGTCGAAGCCATCGAAAAAGGTAGCCTCGTCGAAGCGGCGCCGCAGCTCAGGGGCGTACTCCTCCAGCGTCTTCCCCTTGATAGGGGGCAGGGAGGAGAGGTAGTGCACCGCCTCCTGCGACGTGCTCGGCGGCAGGTCACGTGCAAGGTCTGGTATGCCCAGCAGCTCCACTATTAAATTGATCTGGTTGATGTAGTCCTTGCCAGGGAAGAGCGGCTTGCCAGTGAACATCTCTGCTGCGAGGCATCCGACAGCCCACATATCAGCGCTGTAGCTGCAGTGCTTACACACCAGCAGCAACTCTGGTGGCCGATACCATCGCGTGAAAACGTACTGCGTCATGGTGTCGTCGTGTCCGACACCGCGCGCGAGGCCAAAGTCGCCCAGCTTAAGGTTGCACTCCGAGTCTGTCAACAGATTCCCCGGCTTCAGGTCACGGTGAAGCACGTGGGCACTGTGAGTGTACTGCAGTGCGCACAACAGCTGAAGAGTGAAGTACTGGCCGTGCCCGGCGGCGAGACGGATGCGCGGGGAGCGCAGGATTGCGTCCATGTCCGACTCCATCAAGTCGGTAACAACGTAGAGTTCGTTGTACGTGTCCACCGGGTCCGGGGACTTGAAGAGGTCCTTGAGAGAGAGGATATTTGGGTGGTTGAGATAGGCGAGCAGCTTCACCTCCCGCAAGACACGCTTTGCATCGACAGCGTCGTCGAAGAGGTGTGTCACCTTCTTGATCGCCACTGGCTCGTTGGTCACCGCGTCCACGGCGCTGCAAACAAAGCCGTACGCACCACGTCCAACGAAGTGCTGAACGTTGTAGCGCTCCGGCACCTCCAGGCGGTAGTCGTTCACACCAAAGACGTAAACCTTGTTGCCGGCCGCATTAGGACCCTCTACCTTGGTGAGCATCATCTTCGCCCGCTATCCCAATCCCTGCCAGCTCCTCTAGCCAATGCTCTTCGGCACTTTCAACCCTTTTGTCGGGTATGCTCGCACACACCCCCTCCCACCCCCACCTGTGTAGGGAGACAGAAGTGGCAATACGTGCGAAGAATACAACACGGGCTGCGGAAAGGAGAAGCGGGGGGGGGCAATGGACGGGGAGGGAAAGAGGCGAGGCGCGTGCCGTAATACCTCCCCTTCGGGTATGTGTGCTTTTCTCTCCCCCTTTTGTGCGCGTCCGCGTTCGCTTGTGTGTTGGCTCTCCGCCCAGCGCTCACGTTGTGTATGCAAGCAGGTGGGGGTGTGGGTGTATGCTCACTCCTGAGTATGCAGATACGTGCAGCTGTGTGTACGTGCATGTGCGTAAGGGGGGGAGGGGGGAGGCACAGGAAAAACAGAGAAGTGGAGTAGGAAAGAAGAGCGTCATTCACAATAGCGCAAGAGATCGCCGGAGAAGTTGTGGCTCTCATAGTGTGTCTCCTCCTCTCTTCGATGGGCAGCCCAGCGCGGCGGTGCGCAGGTCATTTGAGGGACTTCCGAAAATAGAAAAAAACGCACCAAGGTGAGAAGCGATGGCGCATAGGAGGTAGGCGAAGCACGAGACGAGACACAACCCGGTTGAGTGAGCGCACACGCGACAGTGCACCAGTGCCGCGTCGAGATCGTGCGCATTAATGCGCGTAGCTGAAGGAGGAGAAGGCGTGCGGCCGTTCACATATGATTTTTGTTGCTTAGTTTTCTTCGTTTCCTCTTACAAGAAGAGAGTTCAAGGTGTTGAGGGGTGCTCGTCTCTGGGATGGCTCCTTTATAGCTCACACTGATAGAGACACAGGCACTGATGAGGAGAGCGAGAGAGCAAAGAAACTGCGGCTACAACGGACGCACACTCACATTACACAGGCACAGATACACAGAGAGAGAGACACACACACTGAAGAAAAGGGGGAAGAAGAGAGTGAACAACAGCAACGACGACAGGTATGATCGACGTAGACGCGCAGTCACACAGACACACCGGCACACAAACATTCACATCCCCAGTCGCAGTCGCCACCATGTTCACTTTCGTGGCACTCCTTCTCTCCGGGTGCTGCAGGTGCTCTGCTGCTCTCTTCTCTCTCTCTCTTCTCTCGGCAGGTCACCGAGAGGTAATCAAAGTAAAAAGGACGAAAGCCCGCCAAATAATCGGAGGGGGAGACAGACAGAGAGACAGAGAGACAGAGAGGCAAAGGGAGGCACACACACACACGCGCATAAAAATAGGACAAGCGACCGGTTGTCTTTTTTTTTTCGGAAGCGAAAGAGCCGCGCAAGAGAGGCAGGAGAGCTGAGGAAGAGTTAAGGAGAGGAGAGAAAAGGTATCCAAGAGAAGCACACGACAGCGGCAACCAGCATTGCTCGCCTTTTTCCTTCTCTTAGCTTTGTTTCTCCGTCCTCCCCCTCCCCTCGCCTCCCCCTTTCATCAGCGCTAATCCAGAAGACAGCAGGGAAAAGTATGAATGTAAGTGGTAACCGGCAGCGATGGCCTCAATCACTGATGAATCACTACCTGCTCGCTCTCCCCCTCCCTCTCCACCCGCCTACGCGCAGACGCCCATGTGCACCAAGGGACACGGGCGCCGATTCAAGGAAAAACATTGAGAGAGTTGAAGAAATGAGAACAATCCAAGCGACTAAAACAACACCGCTCGAGTGAGAGTGAGCGCAAGCGTAAGCGTAAGAGAGAGAGAGACCCATTCACACGCCGCTGTCCCTCGTACAATAGGGAACAACACAACCAATACAAGAAGCAAAAAAAGAGAGAAAGGCACAAGGGAAGGAGCGAGCGAACGAAAGGGGACTGACAAGTGGGGCAGCACAGGGCCATCGAGAAACACACGCGTACGTGAACCAACACGCAGGTACGAGAGCGAAAGGCCAGGTGAGAGAAGAGCGGGGGGGGGGGA
>NC_009322.2:133016-141962 GCF_000002845.2 Leishmania braziliensis MHOM/BR/75/M2904
GGGGGAAGAGAAGCAAACTGAGAAAGAGAAGAGCGAAAATAAAAAGCACGGCGTTTTCCACTCAGCCAAAACCACCACAACGACGAGGGGAAAGAGCGATACGCACGTCCTGACAAGTGAGCAGCTGCCACGGATGAGGTGCGCGTAAGAGAGGACGTGGAAGCGGGGAGCTGAAAGACGCGATGAAGGAAGACGTAGGAGGGAGAGATCAACGCACACATACCGCTGCAGAAACGTCCACGTAGGCAATATGAGCATGCGCGCGAGTCTGTACTGCGGGTTGTGCTCGGAGGGAGGGGAGAGCATGGAGTGCGGAGCAGAGCGACGTCATCACACACGTGTGCGACAGCTCCATGCATGCGTTTATGCAGCCTTAAGCGGCTGAGCGAAGATCCCGCCGTCCCTTCCCACGCCATCATCGGGAGGTGTGTGCACGTGTACGTGAGTACCTTCGCGTATACTCCACCCCCCCCACCCCACGGTCCCATCCCTGTCGCCTACCCCCCTCCCTCCTCCCTACAAACACTGTTGAGCTCGAAAGCGAGGAGAGCAGCCGCAACCTGCGCCCAACCCGCATGGAGGAAGCGTAGTGGTGTCTTACGTCAGCATGCTCAAGGAAGGGGTGCTAGGTGTGACCCCTCTCACTCATCACCTCCTAATAGCTTCACCCCACCCACCAAGTCACCTCCTCCTCCTCCTCCCATGTCCTCCAGCTGCATTTATACACTCCTTACACAGCACGGCCATCCCTTTCCTTTCTGTCCCCTCCTCTATCTACTCCACGCACTCACACGCATAGCACACAAACCCAAGGAAGAAGGCAGCAGCTGCTGCTGCCGCTACAACGTGTGTGTGTGGGTGTGGGTGTGTGTGCTCAGTCGTGCACAGTGACCTTCCTTCTGTGGCCTCCCTTCCGCCATCCCAAATCATCGCCTCCCCTGTCGCTCAGACTCTCGGTCATAGCTCTCCCACCCTCCCTCCATTTTGCTGTCTGACTGTAGGGGAGTTTATGCGCACGTGTTGCTCCCCCAGGTACATCGCCTCTGCCAGGCACAAGGTGCCCTCGCCCGAGCACCGCGCAATCCACTGCAGAGGAATCCTGTGGTGCAGTCCTGAGAGGCGAGGGTAGAGCATACAAACAGTGAGATAAAACACTCGCATGCATATGGTGGGCTACGGGGCGAGAGGGGGGAGAAGTAATGCGTATGGGCAATGGAGAGGAGGATCACCGAGGGGGATGGCGGCGGCATGGCCGCTACGAGTTACCTCCCGTGTTGGCGAGCGCCTCGAAGAAGTTCTTCTCGTTTCCCGGTGCAGGGCCCTTTCCGAAGAAGGACAACTCCGTCTCCACGTCCACCTCGTCGCTCATCTCGAAGGCGGTTCGCATCACAGGCGGCTGAGCATTCAACTTGTTCTTAGAGAAGGCCTGCAGCAGCTGGTAGCGCGTCTGCAGCGCTGCCGCCGTCGTCGTGTGGCCAAGCTCCGCCATCTGCGCGTAGGCAGTGCGGCAGGGCTGCTGATTGCGCGGAAAGGGGGGACCAGGGACGAAGGACGCGGTGCCAAACAACTTTACCTTGGACGCGCCCTCCGCCAGCTGTACCACTAAGCAGGAGATGTTGTCTTTGCTGCCACAGCGAATTGCCTCATCGCAAACGCGGCAGGCTACAACCGCCAAGTCGTCCCAGCAGTTTTGCTGCTGCTCCCACACAAATTGGCAAACGTCCTCGTTGGAGAAATTGCCCTCAAAGACGCCGTCGCACGCGAGAATGATAAAGTCGTTCGGCTGGCACTGCACCACCGACACATCCGGCACGGCAATCACCTTCTGTTTTCGGTAGTCTTTCGCCCCCTTTACCTTGAAGGACGCATCACCAAAGGCGCGCGACACGGCAAGGTCGCCGTCGACGCGGTTGCTGACTACACTGCCGCCACAGGCAACAATACGCTCCATCTCCTCCTGAACGTATGGTTTGTGGTCCTCAGTGGCGAAAATCAGCTTTCCGTCGCGGCAGACGAGGATGCGGGAGTCTCCGACGTTGGCAATAGTCACTGTGAGGTCCTTGCGGATGATGCAGAAGGTACCAGTGGAGCCGCCCTCGACGTATGCCTTCATGTAGGCTTCATCCACCTCTACGCATATCTTCTCTAGCATCTCTGCCGTGATCGGCTCCGGCAGCTTCTTCAGCAACTGTGGCAGCTCTCTCGCCACGTAGGCGCTACACTCAGCGTTACTATGCCCATCGAATATGCCAAAGTACGCTACATCGGCGTCGTCGCTGGCGACTAGCATATGTGCATCCTCCATGGAGTTGCGAAAGCCGTTCTGTGAGGCGCAGGCGCTGTTCACGAAGGAGCTCCCAGCACGATCCACGACCTTGCTAAGGATCGGCTTCGGTAGCATAAGACCCATCTTGGCGACGAGGGGGTGGGGAGAGCGACCCGGGGTGTTGCAGTGTGTATAAGGTATAGAGGTGGGGTGGAGATGATGAAGGTAAAGAGGAAAAGGTGCGTCGGCGGAAACGGTGTATGGAGCGTAGCACGTGACGGTGAAGGTGGAAAGGAAGGCCCAGACAGATGTGGTGAGTGGGGAGAGGAGGGGAGGGGAGGGGTGAGGGAGGGGTGAGGGAGGGGTGAGGGAGGGGTGAGGGAGGATTCAGAGAGAAGTGGTGCCAATGTGTGTCGAAGAGTGTAGTACCACGCACGCGATCAAACCAGGAAGAGGTTCGGCGAGGCCGTTATGAAATGAATAGTTGGTGAGGGGAGGGGGGGGCTGGAGTGGCCAACGCGTGGAACACGGAAAAACACCGCAACAAGAGAGACAACTAGGCGGAGATGGAGCAACAGAAGAAAGGGGACAGGCAGAGGGGGGCAACGTGTGTAGAGGAGGGACGGGAGGGAAGGAGATGCGTTTGACGTGGAAGTGCCTTCATGCGCGCGTATACACACTGTGTGTGTGAGAGAGAGAGAGAGAGGGATGTAGGCGCGTGTCTGAGTGTGTTTTTCACTACCGAACTCCAGTCCGATGAGGAGGGCGCAGGTTAAAACAGCGCTCTTGGGCGTTCCCCGACCGTACAGCGATACACAGAGAGAAACGAGCAAGAGCAAGAAAGGAGGCTGTTCCACCAGCTAGCAGGTGAGAGAGAGAGAAGGGGGTGTGAGAGCATTTGCCGCTGATTATTTGCTCGGCTATTGAGAGAGGCACTCACAGAGAAAAGGAAAGAGGGAGTGGGAAGGCAGAGAGGCAATAGGCGCAATGCCGTCAGCACGTGGCTCACAACAGCGAACCGCACAAGTGCGCCAACATGCCAAGAGCAGGCTGACAAGAGAAAAACAAAAGACACGGAAAGAGATGCGGCACGCTGCACACACGCCGGAGCAGCCCGCCTTCACTCTGTGGCCTTGAGCACACCCCCTTCAGATACAAGGGCACACCCTCCAGAAGGAGTACCAGCAGCGTCCCCTGATTGAGAAGCCTGACAGCGGCCTGCACGATGATAAGTGAATCGCAGGCGAGTAGCTCCCACATACGCAGCAGCACCGCCAGGGGCAGCTGGCGGACGAAGAGAGTGAAAGACAACTGAGCAGCGGGCCTCGAGGCGTCCACATAATTTGGTCCAAAGTGCGCGGACAGCGCTGCTGTCAACAAGACGCCCCTCCCCGTATCGCGACTGAAGGGTCATCAGACAGTGTGCCTCGATCAGCACCAGCGGCAGCGATGCGTAGCCGCAAGACGCAGATAGCATTGCATGCCCACTAGCCGTACGGCGAGAAGAGAGGAGGCGGCAGAGGTGGGGAAAGAGAGAAAAAAAGCAGCCGCGTTGAAGCAGAGACGAGAGTCTGTAGGTCAGAAGACGCTCGCTTCTGCTTCAACGCGCCTTCAATCTGCTGTGCTGCACGCCCTTTTTATGATTCGCTGGAGGAAAAGCTCACTGGCGGTACTCGTGACCGCCGAAGGGAGCGGTGTACGCGCTCACGTATACGTCCAACAGCTTCCTTGAGCCATGGCGGATATGTCCAGCATCCGCTCAACGCAAGCATTACGCCTGCAGAAGGTGGTGGAGGCATTACATGAAATGTGCCTGTGGACATGCACGAGGAGAACGAGGTCGAGAGCGATGGAAGAGGAAGCCAAGTGGAATCCCCATTCATAGAGAGAGAAACACGCTCACGTGCGCGGAGGAGAGCGCACAAGAAAACGCTGGTCGCGCGTGAGCAGGACACTGACGTAGACATGCACATCCCCCTTTGCCTACTTCGTCGACAGAGAAGTGTCTCCTGTCGTCTTGTGCCTCTCTAGCGGCTATGCAGTGACCGAGGTACACGCACTAGCCGCGATACAGGATGGTGCACCTTTCAGACTCATAGACAGACACCCCTTCGCCCTGCGGTGCTCATTAGAAAGGGAGACAAGGGAGACGACGACTCCATGGCACCACCGCACTGTCTGTGTATTTTGTTGCCCATCTGTTTTCTTCCTTCGTTTGGCTTTCTTTCATCGACGAGTGCAAAAAGGCCGTCCACCCGCTTTCAGAGGGGGCCGTATGTGCTAAAGTGAGACCCCGCGCACCCACACACACGCCTACGCAGATGCGCACACCCAATTCACATACGGGTCTGCAGGTGAGAGAACGGGCAACCGCATCAGCCCAAAATGAAGGAATGCGCCGACAAAACTGAAGGTGGGTGGCAGCGCTAACAAATGCGGCGCTCCTCCTCACCCCTCTCCCTCACTCACCGAGAGTGGCACGTGAGCGCGTCAAAAGGTATGCGTGGGTGTGGGTGTGCTATGGAGCCACTGTGAGCCCGCATGCTGCACCTCTGCGGATATCAGGTGAGCAGCGCCACTCTTCACCGAGTGGTTGTGGGCGAAACGAGCGAGATCCACAGACGTGCACACAGAGAGCAGGGAAGAGGGAACGTAGATACGCACAGACACCCGCGCAGCCATAACTACAGCTACGACACCCGAAGTACACTACATCTTCCCATGCACGACGACGGCCCTTCAGCCACCACCATAATGCTGATGTCAGTGAACACATGGGAGAGGGGCGAGGCCGCTGTGCACAGAACAACAACCAGCCAGTCAACACCAAGGCGGATATCGACAGCACAATACACGACATCACCATCGAGGAAGAGCACAGGAAACCAGCGCGGCGAGAGAAAGCGGGGGGTGAACGACAAGCAAGAGAGGGAGAAGAAGGGAGGACACACCCCAAGTAAAAGAGGAGGATCAAATCACCCCATACCAATCGAGGTAATACACACATGTTTGACGGCATGAGCACTCACGCACAAAATGCGACAGGCATAACCAAGAAAACGCGCGCACGGCGAGCGAGCGAGAAGAGCGGTGGGGGTGTAAGAAGGAGGGGGGAGGGGAAGGGGGGCAAGACTTGCAGCAATGACCGCGGCGAAACTACATCAGCAACAACGACGGTCTCCCTCCCTTTACCCCTTTTTTCGTCACGGTGGCAGCGATAAGAAGCAACGACAGTGTCGTGTGGAACACATTCGAGTCGGGTGGAGAGCGCGGGGGACACACAAGCAAGAACGAAAAAAAAAAGGAGGGGACGAACGTCGGGCAGAGGGCGAGGAAAGTTGACGGGAGAGACAGACAGACAAGACAGGCACACACACACACACACACACACACGCTTGTAGGCTGGTGAGTGGGGTAGCGAGGCGTGGCGTGAATGCATGCAGCAGCGGAGAAAGCCCCCGGTATGAGTCAAAGTGTCACACACAACACTACAAGAGAGGAAGACGGGGTGCTGAGAAGCAAAGAATCCAAGAAGAGCCAGCGATGAGGACTTCCCTGCTTCGAAAAGAGGAGAGAGAGAGCGAACCCACAAATACACGCGTGCAGGGAGAGACAGTGGACACGTACAACCCTGTAACGCGTACGACTGAAAATCAAGGCGGGAGAGGGAATGGGGGAAGGGACCTTACGAGTAGCAGAGCAGCACCCTGCATGCCCCCTAACATTCCGCCCTCTTCGTCCCTGGCAAAAATCGAGCAGCCTTCGCTTTCACGCACGACTCCGCAAAGTGACACTGCAAGACACGCCCGTGCGAAACGAAGGTCGCAAGAAGGTCGGAGAGAGCGATGAAACAGTTGAGGAGTCCTGGAGAGCAGCGTCATTGGGGAAAGTAGTAAAGGGGGGAAAGGGCAGTACGACGGGGAAGTGAAAAGCGGAGGGAAGGCAGAGGAAAGACACCGGAGAGCAGAAGTTAAACGACAGGGTCGGTTCGACTACACATGACAACGCCTATGCCGCTTCACCGACTGGCAGAGCCACTAGTAGCAGTCACAACAACAAGCGTGCCTTACTCTACACGCTGCTTTCCTAGCCATCTACATGCTCTCAAGTCCCACCCTGCCCTCCCTCTCTTGCTCCCTTTACCCACCTTGCCGACTGCTCAAGCCAGAGAGAAGAGTAGAGGCCTCGCGCCGCCAACGCCGAAAAGAAGATGAAGACACATAACGAGGCGGGAAGCGGGTGCACAAACGCCCGATAGAAGAAAATAGAAGAGCTAAGCACATTAAACGGGCACCACGAGCCATCCACCGCCGCATGCCGCAGCCATCCGGTCCCGCCTACTTACACAACGTGAAAGAGAAGGGAAGGGGAAGGAGGCTAGACGAGAGGAAGATAGACGCCTCCCCCCTCAATAACAAGAGGGAGAGAGAGAGAGGAAACAAAGACTTGCACACTGTCACGGAAGGCGCTGGGGACGCGCAGGCGGGGGAAAACATCGAGAGATAAATACAAGCCAAATGACAAAAAGTGCCCATCGCATCGCAGCGCCAGCAGCGAGACAAGGTGGAAAGGGGGGAAGCGGTGCACCGATCATCCGCCAAAGACCAACACCAGGTCCCCTCCCCACTCTGCATTCGCTGCTTGCCACTGAACCGCCTCCCTCTCTTCACCGTACAAACAAGAGGCGAAGCGCATCACATCAGCCCCCCTGTGAAGCCGCCGGTGACACGCGAGAGGGAGGGGAGGCAGAAGGCCACGGAGAAGGGGTGCTAAGGAGACGCACACACACACACACACACACACACACACACACACACACACACACACACACACACACACACGGCACCGAGGAATGGGAAAAGGGGGGAAGAGAGAGCAGCAGCGATGGAGCCGCAGACAACTTCTGTTTTTCGCCCGCAGCCGCTGGCTCTTTTCCTTCCCGAAAGGCGGTCTTTGACACGTCTGGCGCGCAGGCTGCCAAAGGGGGATGAGAAGGCGATCACAGGAAGTAGGGCTCAGTTACTGCCGCTACCGCCCCTGAGTCCCGTGACATCTTACCTTTCTGTAGAACCCGCGCCGACTACAGGCGAGAGAAAGACGGGAGTCGGTAGACTGAGTCACCGTGAGCGCGTCGTCACTCCAGCTGGATGTCGCTTCAGGTAACACGAACAACTCGTGTGACTCGTTCGACTGTGTGTCCGTCTGTATCACTACCTCGGGCAGATCAATGAACTCTTCCTCCTCCTTGCACGTTATGGGAGTCATGGCCTCGTTTGCCGTTGCTGGCGACGGAATGTGTTGCTGACGGTGTGTCGCGTAGGTCTGCACCTCGTCAGACGAGGAATCAGAATGACCAGAGAGGGAAACCTGGATGTTGGTGCATGAGCACACGCTCTCTGTGTCGCTGTCGTCACTCGTCTCCAGCAGCTTGTATTCACGGCAGTATGCACAGAGAATGGTAATGAGAGCTGCCACACCGGCGCCAGCGCACACACTCATGAAAATGATGAAGAACCTCAGTGTTACGTTTGGCCACACGTCATCAACGAGCGGAGACTTGCTAGTGGGCGTCGGGGGCGACGGCTGATAGCCAACATCCCTATTGCTATTACTGTCACCACCAATGCTGCGAGGATGCTGATGTGAGTAGGGCAAGCCGTATACGCTTGAAGCAGATGTTCCGCTCACAGAAGCGAGGGCTATCACCGCAGCCGATGCCGCTGCCTGGACCAGGGTGCACACAAGACCTAACGCGCGCTTCATGAGCAGCAGGCGTGACAGGGAGTCGGGTGAAAGACGAAACGAACCACCGACAATACTGAGCCAGCATAGGAGGGAGACACTAAGAGGTAGAAAGGAAAGGAGAGAACGCAAAGTCACCTTCTCACGTGTGGAGATGCGACCGGCTGCCTGCTGTCATCTCACACGCTCCACGAGTTCGCTGTGCAGTAGCACGCGCTCAACGACCACTACAAAGGGCGTGCTCGACTTTCCAATACACGCACAGAGAGGGGGAGGGGGAGAGCAAGAGAAGACTGAAGATCGAATCACCGCACACATGCACAAATCAGCACGATGCAGTGCCGCCGCTGATAGAGTAAATGTGTTTTACCACCTCGGATAGTCACGTGTGCGACGGTGACGTCCCCTACGCCTCTTCTGTGTGTGCTGCGTCAGCACCACCACCACAGTAAGAAAAGAGAGAGAACAAATCGATTGAGAGAGAGAGAGAGCAGATGCGAATCAGCTGCGCAAGAGTGTGTGTGTGTGTGTGTTCCTTTCTTTCTTTCCGCCCCCTTCTTGTTTTGTTCCCCCCTTTGTTCCTCCTCTGCGCTTCCTTTCCGGTGGGTTCTTTTAGATGGCCCCCTCGGTCTGCTCCCCCCTCCCCTGTGGCCTTCTTTTCCGCCTTTTTTGTTTTCTTTTTTGCTTTTCCCGTTTCCCTTCTCCCCTGGTCCTGGTGGGGGTTTGTCCTTTTAATGGTTTTTTTTCCCCCTTTTTTTTTCCCCTTTTTTTTTTTTTTTTTTTTTTTTTTTTTTTTTTTTTTTTTTTTTTTTTCTCCCCCCTTTTTTTTTTGTTTGTTTTCGGTTTTTTTTTGGTTTTCTTTCTTTTTTTTTCTTTTTTTTTTCCCTTTTTTCCTTTTTTTTTTTTTTTTTTCTCGGGTTTCTTCCTTCTCTTTTTTC